>NW_010399323.1:50118-61670 GCF_000710305.1 Buceros rhinoceros silvestris | reverse complement strand
CAGGAATAAAATAGGACCCTTTATAATATTGCTATGAAGATTTTTTTTACCATAACAGAAAAATATTTTTAAAAGAACTGTTCTGATTTGAGTTAGAACAGAGCTCATTCTGTTCAGTGGTTTTACTTTTCAGCTCAGTCTCCTCTAGGTGATGGCACTTGCTGAAGTTAACGGCATGTTTTCACAGACAGTGTCTGCTTCTAGAAGGGATAACACTTGATGTTTGCAGTTACTGCCAGGGGTTGGGGTGCAGAAAGGCTCTTGCTGATACCTGCTCCTGTGCAGACCAAGGTCACTGCTAAATCCTGTGTGCCACGGTGGGGGTGCAGTGAGTGAGAGGCTGCACCTGCGGGGAGGAGCAGACAGGACAGGTGACCCTACACTGACCAGCAAAGTGTTCCATCCCATAGACGTCATATTCGGTATAAAGCTGAGGGATCACAAGGGTCAAGCTCTTTTGCATTCTTCTTCATTGTCTGGCGTCTGAGGAGGACTCTATCTGTTCTGCCTTCCATCCCAATCTGTGCATCCCTGGATCCAGTTCTGGAATCCAGCTCCTGAATCCGGTTCCGCTGCTGAGCCCAACCTGGGCCTTCCCCAGAGTCTGCCCACAACATCGGTGCTGATGGTGATATGATTGCCATCAGGGGGTTGAGTTCGATATTGGTATTGTATATCTTTCATTTTATTATTACTATTGTTTCATTAAAGCAGTTCTGGTTTTCCTTTCCAATCGGTAAGTCTCTCTCCCTTATTCCCTTCCCGTTTGGGAAGGGAGGGAGGTAACAGAGAGCATCTGTCATTCATCCTTGTGGCTGGCACAGCCCTAATTCATCACAAGGATGTGTATGTATCAAGTGTCTTCATTCTACCTTAGAGGCCAAAGAAACTAATTCTACAGTGTAAACATCAGGAGAAAAGCCCAGGCCTATACAGGGTTGGGAAGAAAGTTCAGTTCAGGGTTGCAGAACAGTGTTATATCCTTTCCTTTCTATCTCCCTGTCTTTTCAAATCTCGACTATTCCTACTGATGCAAACATGTTAAGTTGCAACCAAGCCTACGTTCCCCTCTTCTCCACATGATTTTTTTTCTACACGGTATGCTGCCTCTAGCTACCTACCTATCTTTTCTGAGGGAATTCTTCCTCAGTTAAAAATGATACTTAGGTTTTATACTCTTCATAATATTCCAGTCCATAAAACTTTGTAGGTCACACAATCTAGTTAAAGATATCTGCTGTGTTAGCTGATTTTCTGCTAGCTCCCAGATTTCTTTGAAAAAGGTTTTCACTGATGTCAAAGGCAAAATTCCTATTAACCTCAGTCATGGAACATGCCATTCTAAATAATTGTGTTAACGAGCAATTAAATGGTTGGGGGGATTTTTCCTATACATTTTTAAAGATTTTTAATATAATTTTCTGATTGAAAGTAATTTGCTAAATCAAATAATTCTCAAACAAGTGGTCACACTAGACAGCTAATTTCTATAGCAAGCATCTTACAGAAGTGCACAGAGGAACTCTGTCTAAAACATCATTCTTCTGGAAAATCTCAGAAGGATATGAAATAACAGCAGAATCAGATGCAGAGTAATGTAATTGTGAATGCAGTTCATAAAAACTGCCTTGGAGCAGATAATATGCAAGCCTATGTGTCAACATTAATTTTATCTGTCTAAAAAAATCCAATACAAACAAAAAAATGCCAAACCTTACACAAGTTTTAGTATATTTTCCTACAGACTTCAAGATCAGTGACTGAGCTTTTCATTGTGTAACTGACAAGGGCTGTACACTAGGGGCTATATATCAGGAATTAATTGTCACTTTGTAAGCAAATGAGATAACAGTCAGGCTTGCACAAAAATTACACTGTCTTAAAAAAATAAATGATTCCTTGGAAAACATAAATGAACTGAAAATCAGGCAGCTAGACATTAGTGAGAAGAAATAAGTTCCTTGAAACATCTCTGTACACCCGAAGAGAATTTTAATAAGATATTACAAGCTTCAGCAACAGAAAATCAACCACCAGAAAAAAAGAACCCGCGAGAGTGACAATCGTGGTCCTAACCATGTCTAGGAAAAAGCTGTGGGGTTTCCTCACAGCTTGTGTTGTCCCCTCTTTTAAATACATACTTGTAAAGAGAATAAGTTTCCTAGCTATAGCAGAGCAAGAATATTTTCAGGTTTCCATTCATTGAAGTTTTTATTACTCTGGCATAACGTCATAAGCATTGCTAGCAGTAGATGTTAGCAATGTCAGAAGAAAGGTATAAATTTGACAGTAGATAAAAGAAAACTTGCTTTGTTTAACATTTGCCATGACATTGTGTAAACCAGCTTGGAAATCAATATGATTCCATGACTACTGGAACTACTACAAGCCAGATTCAGCCTCACGGATGCTGAATATAAACACTGATTTGATAGAAGCTGTAAGAAGACCTATACAGCCAGTTGACTGAAAAAATAGCAGCCTTTCAAACCCAGGACCTCCCAGAATAAAGGCACATGCCGGCACTTACAGAAGAAAATTTTCTTAAAGTTTTTTTTTTTTTATTGTGGAGCTCAATATTTTCTAGAAAAGAAAAGGAAGACTGAAGAAAAGGAGAAAAAAGGCAATAATGCTGCAATATAGAGAAAGCTAAGGAAAAGAATTTTGGACCGAGTGTTGCCTGAAAGTGTCTCCTTTGAGTTGTCTTATGTCCAGGGAAAGACAGCTATGTATACTCTTTGTTAATGAATAGATTTGCGTAGGGACTGTTTGACTCCACACAGTCTTAAAGTCTGGGTAACCAACTAGGTCAAAAAGGGCAGTGCTGATAACAATCGTAGGATTCAGTTTCCATGGAGACAATGCGCGAGCTAGTACACTGCTGCACCAAAATGAAAGAGGAACCGAAGGATGGAGAATTTGAGTATGTACCAGAAGATTTACAACAAGACTTTAAGTTAACTGAAGGACTCATAAAAGGAACTAAAACAAGGTCTGGATATTGTCCAAGAAGGCAGCATCAACTCCAGATGAAGTCGTTCTTTACACAATTTAAAAGGTCATTTCCTCCATCTCTTTTGATGTATCTTTCTCCAGAAGTTGTTCAAACGAAACAAGAGTTGCCAGAAGCAAGTACATGCCAGCTACCCCCAGTTCATGGCCCACTATATTTATTTAAAGTAAAATCAGTGCCATAGGAAATGAATGTACCAGGCTGAGAGTTTGAATGCCTCAGCAACCAGCACATGCTCTTGGATTGTCAGTAATCTCTTACACAAGAACAGACAAAGCCTGAGGGAGAAGTTATTCCAATCAGTCAAATCAGAGCTTGCCTGGGAGCATTCTAGTAGGTAACTTAAGTCAGAAATGAAATCTTTGTTGAGGCAGCAGTTATAAAAGCCGAGTTACTTCAGGACACTCTAGCTGCAATGATGTTAACAAGGAAACCAGGGTTATCTGTACGTTGCAAGAGAAAATATTAACATGGTTGTGATTAGACAGCAATCTCAGATTTATGAATGATGATGAGTAGATCAAAGGATTTTTTAGCAGTGCTAAATTTAACCCATTTAAAATCAACAAGATGACTTAGAACATGTTACAATCAAAATAGTGACTTAGTCACAGATTTGATGATGACAAGATTCACACTAACGCACTGCAAGATATGCTATATATATGTACATATATATAGTGTAATATATGCATAAACACGGCCACAAAATGCACAAATAGAGTTATTTGGATCCAGTGAAACACCCATCTGCACTCATGTTAGAGAGTAGGAAAAATGAGAGACCTATTAAAATTTTCTTCCTGAGTTTAAAGCAAATACTCACAGTGCTCCAGCAATCCCAGTGGAGGATAACTGGATCTCAAGAAGTCTGACTTTGTCCAGGCCTTTCACACAATTTGTTCCTGAGAGATGTCCTGACTCAGGGGAGATGCTGAATGCAGACTGCTGCAATCCAGGAGAGCTCAAAGGGTCTCACTTTAGGATCACCGTTTATGAGGTCTAAGGTGATTTGATTTTCATCAGATACTTTCCCACTCTAGCCCACCTTGGATGCCAAAATATTCTGGTATTTTCTGCCAATTTTGCAGGCTCAGAAACTGTTGATTTCTGATGTTTTTTGTGTCCCACTCATTGGCCTTGACTCAAGTAGAGATGCACCAGACTATCTGGTGGTGACTATCTCCCAAGTGATAGGAAGAGTAGTGCAAGGCTGGGAAAGTGGGACCCAACACACCAAGGAGGTTCCTTATTGCTCTGCTTTGCCATCTGTCACAATCCGAGACTGACTTACCCTGGGTTGGTTCGTGGCCTAGGAAGTGGGGGGTGGGTGGGGGAGGGGAGAGAAATCACCTCAGGTCTTGAGTGGGCTTCAAGTGACAAGGCGACTGTACCACCACACTGTAGCAGGGACTTATAGAACTGAGAAGTCACTGGGAGAAAAAGTCTTAGAGGCAAAGCTTAGCATCAAAGTCAATGTCACGATAGGAAATTGAGTCAGATGAAATGCATGGGTAAGATGTTTGCAGCAATTTGTTATAGTCTCAGAAAGAATAGCTTGGCCAAATGTTTGAGAAAAAGAACATAAAATGTTTGAAGTAAGTTATGTTGACAAAAACCAAAACTGATAAAATAAGGCTTCGTGTTCTACAAAGCAAGATTTTAGTGTTGGACCCTACCCTGAGAAAATAGACTGAGTTATCTTGCCCATACACAGGTTCTTCATATATGATCTGGGGCTAACCATCTGTCTAAGTTGCCTAATCCATTGATGACTGGTAGAAAAAAAGGCAGAAAAAAAGAATCCTGAATTGGAAGACATTAATTTCTCATGTAACATAATACCAATAGGGACTTAAAAGCTATAGACAGCTAACTCAACTTGGATATGCAGCTTAAGATAAACCTCAAAATATCAAGAGCGCTACAAGTTTTTGTTGAACATTGAACCAGCAAGGAAGAAGTGATGAGTGAAGAAAATGGAAGCTAACACCCAAGAATATTATAGATACAGCTGTAAGTCCAATACAGAAAGGGGGATTCTGAAGGCTCTCACATTGTGATAAGGAAAAGCAATGCATTTAATTTGTGAAATAAAGGAAATAGACATTAATCCAAAGATAAGCAGCTCAGTGAACTGAAAATGCAGCAATCAGTTGATATTTTAAAGAGAATTCCCCAAGAAACAGGATCATTGCAATTCCGCTCACTTAGCAGAGAATGACAGTTTCTTTCATACTGTTAAACCATCCCCAAACCAAACCAACCAACAACAAACAATAACAACAACAAAAAAAGACAAAGCAAACAAACCCCAAAACCAAAAAAAAAAAAAAAAAAAAAAAAAAAAAAAAAAAAAAAAAAAAAAAAAAAAAAGAAAAGAGAAACCAAAGGGACAACCTTGTTCTTGTGAATAATCTTGAGAGCTCTTCTTTTGATGAAAAAGGTTAAGGAGAAATAAAGAAATAAAGACAGTTTTGCTTTTGAATATGTAAAATATTACTGGCACTGGTTCAGAATAGTTATACTGCAAAAGGAGAGGATTAAGGCACCACAAACTGTATCACTCATTTGTAATTAACATAAAGAATGACCAAAGTAGTTGTGTTTTTCCGAAAATTAAAAAAACACTTCTCATGTTGGACCTTTAACTTTTCCATAAGAAATCTAGATAGTTGAAACAGCTATTAACAAAGTAAAAATTGCCCTTGAGTTTTGGCTAATTATTTGAATGAAATAAGTGCTTAGCAAAAAGCAATTATATTCTAATCGAAAGAGAGGATGGTATTTTCACAAGTTGTTTAGATTGCCTGCGACCAACAATGGGATTCATCTCCAGATTCAAATATTATAAATGTGGGTATCTACACTACTCACACATACTCAGTGAAGTAGTTTTGTCAGCTACAATGGACAGGATTCAGTTACCTGAAAATACGTATCTAGTGATGTCTCAAATGCCCTCTTTAAGTGGCATCTGCATGGAGCTCAGACACCATGCAAACGCAGAACCTAGAGAAAATTCTTGTCTTTCTGTAGGGCTGGCTGGGGCCTGGATAACCTATAACAACTTAGAGGGCAGTAGACACTTAAGTTCAGGCTTTGAATTGAGGGTGAGCTGAGATCTGTGTCCCTAGAGTTCAGCTAATTTTACTGCGTATAGGTGTCTTGGGCCTCCTGAAATTCTTCGCCCATTGCTACCACAAGGGAGGTTCATGGGTAGGTCACACATCCCACAGCACGTCTGCCAGACCTGGGTAAATGTTTTGGATTCCAAAGGCACCCTTGGATATCCTAAGGCATCTAAAAACTCAGGTACTTTTCCAGTAACTTGCATTGTAACATTGCACAAATTATCACTAAATAAATGCATTAGTTATCATAGCTTGTCTTCTTTTCTGAGAAGCTAAGGTAAATGTGGCCTTTATGTTAAACTTCTACTTCCTCCAATGTAAACATATTCTTAATTCTATTATCTTGGTAATGCTGCACATTACTGTCTAATCTAAACACTCAGAAACCTTTTCGAATGAATAAAACAATATATAAGTCATTTTTCTTGTTTTCAGTAGAAAGACATATCTTTAAATTTAAAAACGAAGAAGAATTCCAAGTCCTTTTTAGACTCTGCTTCTTCTTTTATATGATCAAATACTGAATTAGAAAAAACATATTAAACTCTAATTGTTAGTGCAATATATAGATAAATAATACTTGCAGAAAAAGTAGTTCTGCACTCAGTCAAAATACTTCAATCATTCATTCTAATTCCATTTTGCAACTGAAAGCAAGGTGCAGATCTAGTAATTAAGACTCAAATATACATAACAACAATAAAATGAACTGGTTTGTTTTCATTGTCATAAGTGAATCACAAATAGCATTAATACTAAAAAATTAGTAAGGCTTCTGAAATTAAGTTTTAATGATCTAAATTGCTTACTGTACTGCTTTTTATGATAGATTTTGTAAAATCTAATAATGAGAGTTTTTTAATGGAAACATATTAACTTAATCCTGGTTTGTTGCAGCTAAAGCTTAGATATTTAAAGTTATAAACCTGACAATTGAAGACTACGATTTTAATATTCTTCAAATAAAAATTTGCTGTTATGTTAATTTATACCTGTCACACAGAATAATTTTGTTCTTAACTTACCCAGGCTTCCCAGCTGCAAAAGATTAATGGCTGCCTCATATAGTGCGTACAATATAATTTCCAAATATAAATAGCTAACCCCCTGCTTCTGTATGTTCCAAATTATACTGCAAATAATAACAGTAAAACTAGTAGGAATCACAGATTTACTTAATGGAATGAAAATTCTTAATTTTTGTAGTGACTCTAAGTCAGCCAGTCTTATCTATGGTTATGACTTCTTAATTACCTTAATGAATATTTCTGCATTCCAGAATTTAGCATATCACTAATGCACTAAAAGAATGCTCAGACAAAGTGTGAACAGTATCACTGACCTTGCTTTCAAAGGCTATGTTAGACAGTATTTTAGTTTCGTATAAAAGAGTGTGTTCTGGGACTGCAACCTGTATATAAACTTTTCTTCTTGCCTCCCAAACCCTGAGTCAATGGCAGTACTTGATAATGAAAGTGCTTCATTGTGTCCCCAGATCTTTTGGTCTAGATGATGGGGAGGAGGGAGAAGTTTGAGGAGAAATCGTACAGCATGGAACTCACCTCCTTTGCAATTCAAATACTCAGACAGTGAAGTGTCACTTCTGCTCCTGACACACAGACTTCTGAAATGACTTAGTGTATTTCAGACACCTGGCTGTGGCTGGCAGATAGGACACGGGACCTACAAGCAACAGCTGGAGACCATGCAGGATAGACTTCGCCATCTCAGGTGACACTAAATCAATACCTGCGGTCAAGCGAATTGAGCCCCTTGTCAGCACACCAGTAGTTTCTAGGGAGCCATCTGATCAAATGTCAATGTCCGGTTTTACAGTGACACAAATAGCTCTGTAGACTTTATGGACTGAATTTACTGGATCTTCATTGACTATAGTGATAGTTTAGATCCCTAGCTTAGAGATAAGCACATACATGTGACGTATGCATTTTTAGTCAGATCTGAATTCTTACATAAGTGAATTTCCTCATGTAGATGATGAATTGAAGAATATTGCTCTAGACAGGGATAGTATTGGATTCTTATGCCAGTTTCCATCTTTTGTTCCATGCTACAACATAAGCAGGGCTTCTTTTTAAAATAGAATTTTAGAAATTCTCAGTGGCACCCAAAATATTTTAGCTTAAGTTGAGCATCTTGAAAAATTCTCATTTCTGACTGGGGAATGTGAACAGTTCCATGGCAAGGAACTGGGATATGCAAAGTAAATAGTTCCTTTCATCTCCCCCTTCCTGTCACTTTGCCTAGGAAACACGCAGAAAATTGTTGTCAGTTTGCAGCTAAGGTTTTTTGGTTTGGGTTTTTTGGGTTTGGTTTTTTTTGTTGCTGGTTTTTTTTAAATGATGTAGTGAATGAAGCAATAATATATCCAACCACCACCCCCAAACAGAACTGGAACATTAAATTCACCTAAAGAAGCCACAAAAAGCTGAGTTATTAGGCCATTTGGCTTAAAACACATGTCCTTATGTATTACTGCTTCAAGGAATCTGTGAGTGAAAAGGAATTGCAATCTTTTCACTAGTTAAAAGTTATTTTATTTATTGCCAATAGAAGAAAAAAACAACCCGTGCCCTGATTTGTCTCAGTAATATTAAAGAAATGATTAATTTAAGCCAGTATCTCACTTTTATGTTGCATAATTACTGGGGGGAAAAAAAAGAAAAAAGATGAAAGATATGCATATACTCTCAGGAAGTAGGGCATACCCACAGAACAGGTGACTACGCCTTTACAAGTGGTATCCCTGGAAAATGCAGGCAGGTTTAATGCCATCCTTGAAAGAATAAACAAGAACGTGTACAGTAGAGACAAGAAATGGTATTTTTTCACTTAAATGTGTCATTACAGAGACAAATACTACAATGCAGAGCTGAAATCAACATTTGAAAGGGATGTGGAAAAGTACAAGAGAATACAGGGGAAGTTATTGTGTTTAGAAAAGATAACCCTTAGAACCTGTTATTTAAACATATTGAACCTGTTATTTAAAGCAAGCAAATATAAGGATGATTTGGGAATTCTTCTCCTGATTTATAATAATTTTCAGAAGGAAAATCTGGAAATTCAGCTTTAGTCTTAAATCTATGAAAAATACTGATGAGAGAAAGGAACAAGACACATTTGAAGGGAAAATAATGTTTATTAGTAAGGGTTTTTGACCAATGCAATAAAGTGAAGATTAATTTTTCATACTATGAGACCATTATGCTTCAGTCACACCAAAGTTAGTGGATTTATTAATGGACTATTATTAGTTAGTGAGTTAGTGGGCTTAAGTGTTTGATTTGTAAAAGCCTGGTTAAATAATTTTTTTTAACTACAAACCTATGTATTGTGATGCTATAACTATTGGTTGTCAAAACTGCAGAAATGGCAGTGTGAAACAACTTCTCCAAAGAGATATGCTCTATCTTGGTTTTACCGGAGTTTCCTTTCCTTGCAGTTTAGTTAGTGAGCAGTGTCAGCTCATTGTCCAAGAATCTTCATTGCCCTGTTGATAAATCATTCAGATTTATTAAGTTTTAAGTGGTATAGTTAATTTTGAGGTCAGTGGTCTTTGAGTTGGAGCTCACTCATGTAGCTTTCTACATTTAGTGCAGGAACCCAAAATGTAGGGCAAGAAATGTTAATCTAAAGACCTAGGCAGAGGGGATCAGTAAGAGAGCTATCTGAGCTCTGAGAGTGTGTTACATTTTTTTCTAAAATATTTTTACAACCCTTTTCTTGTTTTGAAAACCTTTGATCATACTTAACTTAAAATATAAACCACATTTCTTCCTCCAATCCCCTCCAAAAAGCAGATCTCAGCACTTTACAAAATTAACTTAGCATCAGCAGTACCTCTGAAATATTTTTTTCTCACAAAGTTCAGTATTGTTTTCCCTATAATTACCATAATATGTACATTTTTCAAGGTATATCTTTTCTACTTTCTCTTTCAAGTAATCTTTTTTCAAGTAATTGGGGTTGCCCCGCTTACCTCGTGGCTACTTTGTAATGATTCACCTATTTTCTTTGCAGATTACCATGGAAAAAGTACTTCTCTCAAATACCACTGTTGACAGATCGCACCCTTCTAACATTCGCTTCTCTCTGGCCTTACAATTTTGTCACATACGCACAGCTTCTCTTCTATGTAATACATGAGCTCGCACTTAGATAGGTGGGCCAGAATGAGTGTCTTTCAAAACTACTGGCCGCTCAACTTCTTGCACTTCTGCAAAATGCACAAGAATTCCACCTTGAAATTAGTTAAAAAAATAGAAGCTGGAGAAAGCACCAAGAGTACACTGATAAAAATACTTAAAATTGCAAAAATAATTTAAGGTAGGTGGAGTTGTGTCTGCCCCAGGGGGTGCTGAAAATGTATGAAACCATAAATCTTAGAAACAGCTATGGAAAATGCAAGGAGCAGGCAACCTTACAAGACAGCACCTGTGAATTCAGCAAGCATGAAAGATTCAATTTGATTAGATCAAAACTCACATTGAGGATGACACGTGGGGGATGCCCTTTGGAGTTCTCTCTATTTGGCTACAAGGGAACAAGGTTTTCATTAAAGTAACATTTCTACAGCTTACTGCACACTACAACAGAATGAGGAACTGAGCTTTGACACATAGCTAGAAGTTTAGTTTTGCTAAACTTGCCTCATTGAACCATTCCAATTCTGAACCATTCTCCTGCTTTTTGAAAAAACTAAGGAAAGAGGTAAATGAAAGAGAGGGAATCTCCAGGTTTATGGTGCCTGTCATCTTTTGAAAGACTTAATAAAGCTTTTCTTTGTAATTTCTCATTCATCCAGTATATCAACTGATTGGTTTTAATATAAATGAATTGTAAAGACCTGTGAAATTATAAATAATTTTTCTTTCTTTTTTTTTTTTCTGTGAACATGCTATTATCTCTACTTTACTTTTTCCAAAAGCAAACAATTTTCTGGAAAGAGAATGAAACTAATTCTTAAGGAAATATTCCCATTTCTGTCACAACTATCATGTTACTTTCCACATACAAAGAAGAAGAACAGTTTCTTGTCCTTCTTCTGTTACCGGTAGAAGGCAAAATCTTCAAATTTTCATTGCTTAATCAAATTTAACTTACAGTTAACTAACTACAACAGAAGCTCAGAAGAATGGCATCTGTAGTACCGACAGGTTCAATTCTCTAGGCAATTCTTAGAGCTAGGACATTTATCAGCAACTAAAATTCTTTTATTTTCCACCTCTTCTTTATCATTTTAGTCATGACTGACTTTACCTAATTTTTTAATGTTGCTTTATTGATCCACAGTTTTGAGTTTCCTCTGGGCATCGGAGAGTGAATGCATGCCTAAAGAGTCGAACTAAAAGGAGCACGCCACTTTCCTTTGATTTTCCTAC
>NW_010399323.1:40922-50022 GCF_000710305.1 Buceros rhinoceros silvestris | reverse complement strand
TCCTGCTGTCCTAACTGTGTATATATTTAGCTTAATCAGGTGGTTTCAGCCCGCAGAACATAAACACAATGAGAGTGATCATAAATTATTTAAGTCAACGCATTTCAATAGTCTTATAATTATTTTTTGTTCATTTTTTATTAAAAGCATGGAATTACTGGGAAAAAGTTAAATTTCTTATGCTATACACCAGATTTAGTGGAAATAGTCTTGTTGATTTCAGTAAGATCTACACGAGGGCCACAGAGAATATACAAACATGAGTACTGTGTTTGTGTAATATGTATTCTGAACCTAATAGAAACTTTTATTGTTTATTATATCATCCGTCATCTCTTATTTATCCATGCAAGTATTACTGGGAAATTATTCCCTTCCATGTTAAAACCATGCGGAATTTCTAGTTGTAAAATAAGTAGGATTTTTTAAAAGCAAATTGAAACAAAATATTATAGTGCTTTATTTTAAATTATAGTGATTTAATGAACAACCCTTGGTGATCCAGCAAAAATTACATATCTGGAAGTTTCCCTTCTTACTCACTGTGATGCAATATAAAAAAAAAAGTAAACACAGTAATTGCTTTTGACTAATGTACTTTTGACCGATGTACTTATCTGATAGGGTGACAGATCAAGCACCTCTTAGAGGAGGCTTTAGCTTTATTATGGCATACAGATGAACCATATCATAAAATTCAATATGCCTATCTTGGGTCAGACAAAAAGGTCTGTGACGTCCCATATCCCATCTCCAATGTTAGCTAAAACAAATGCCTAAATAAGAGCAAGAAAAAGGAAAATACATTTCCTGAACACACATTCAATTGCAGTGTCATTTTTACATATTCAATAACCTCTAGATTCCATTAACTGGTTAGGTTTTCCCTCTAAATCCAGGTACCTTCTAGCATTTACAGCACCATATAACAAGTAGCTCTAGTTTCATGCTTCATTCTGCAAAGTGCCCCTTTTGATTGCTGTGGAACTGTCTCCAGCTAACTTCATTTGGTGTTCCTGATTATTGCTTTGGAAGATATGATGAATAGTCAGTATCAAGCCACCATGACTGTGCCAGTCATTTTTTAATGTTGTATCAACTTCCCTGACTGTGCCTCTCTTTCTTATTGAAAATGCCTGCTTAAGTAATTGCTTATCATACCAAAATCTTTGTATACCCTTGATCATGCCATCGCTCCTTCCAAATTTCTTCCATTTCTTTTACTTCTTTTTCCTTTCCTTTTTTTTAAATTTCTTTTTATTTTTTTTATAGGTGTCACAGTTTGAAATTAGAAAGCTGGAATTACCAAAAGGGTTTTTTTCTTTTGTGACTTTCTGTAGCTTTGGGGGCAATGTGAATCCACCTGAAGGCTACACAAAAGAGTTTAAGTGATTTGCTTGGGCACATTAGGGAAAACAAAGCAAGTGAAACGCAGTTTTTAAATTCAAAGGTTGGAACAGAAGTGGTTTAATGCTTAACACAATTAAAACCCCAAAAATCAATCATTTGAGGTTAAATAGGACTGATGATAAGAGAGAGAGAGAAGAGAGATGTTAATAAGTACATGAATAGGTATATACAGACAAGCACATTCTCTCCACCACTTCACACGCACCCCATCCCCCCCATCCCGGGGCACTGAATCCACATCCCCGCTTAACAAACAAAGCCGCTGCTGCATGGCTGGTGCCCAGGGAGGGATGCAAGGGCGGCTGGCGGTGGAGGACAGCCGCAGTGTTTAACCTCCGAGGTTCCAGTCCGGAAATGAACTGTCCAGGCAAACTTTTGCAACAGAGTCTTTCCCTCTCATCCCTCACAGGGGACAATACCGGCGTCTTCTGTTCCACAGTCCATGGGTGGGTGTGGTTGTGCGTCTCTTGGGCAACGAACCAGCTGTGTCTGCCCGGGCATGACGACTTCCTCACCAGCTTAAAGGGGATGGTCCTTCTCTCGTCCCTCAGCGGTGGATCTCTCAATGCGGGGGCGGGGATGCCTTGCGTGCCCCTTTCCACCCCCTCTAGGAAATGGGAGACTTAACCGCGAAAAATTCTTTTACTGCCACATGGAGGAATTGTATTCTTCCCTCCCTCTGATAGAAAACTCTCTCTCTCTGTCCTGTTCAAAACTCAAATGTGAGCACCAGGGGAATGTCGCAAAACGGCTTTTTATATGCTTAGTCGCTGAGGCGCTTGATTGATATGCCTCGGCTTCAATAAGCAGTTGAGAGGGTTTGGCACATTCTCTTCCCAAAAGTCGCAAGCAAGTTTTCTGCATGAAAGGAAAAGGAGACAGGGGTCTCAGCCCCACCAGTGCCATCTTAACCCATTACATTAGGATTGACCAGAACTGTGCACAGGACAAAATATGTGTGTGACTCCTGATTTTTGAAGTGGTGATCAGAGTTCTCTAAGGCTCTTTGTGTATTTTTTAATTATTTCCTAATAATTTCTAGTATTTGGTACGTACTTTTGATTTATACTACTTACTGATATTTTGATGGAACTAGCTGTCATAAGTCTAATAACCTAAACTGGTAACTATTGTATCAAAACCTAATGTGCTAGATATTAAATTTTAATTCTTTTTTCCACAATATGAACCAATTTACATTTGTCTACATTAAATTCCACCAGTTATTTTATTGGAAAAGATACTTCTGCAGGTTGTTACAGTTGAGCCTTGACCTTATTATTCTGAGTAATTTTATAACATGAACAATCCTTCATCATTCACTGCCCATACCCTTTTCAAGGTATGTATTCATGAAGACATTGAAAAACATAACTGTAATTTAGGTTGGCAGGGTTCTTCAGAGGTCAGCTCATTCAACTGCCTGCTCAAAGCAGATTTAATTAGACTGGGTTACTCAGGGTAACATCTGAAGGAGTATTGAATACCTACAAGGACAGAGATACCACAACCTCTCCAGGCAATCTGTGCCAGTATTTAACCACCCTCACAGCAATTTTTTTGTTTGTTTCTAATAAAAACTTCATATGCTTCAGCTTCTGCCTAAAACCTCTTGTCCTATCTTGTCCCATGCACCTCTCAGAAGAGTCTCATTCCTTTAGCGCTGTATCCTCTGATAGGTAGTTGCAAGCAACAACAAAGTGTGCTCTGAGCCTTCTTTTCTCTGAGTTGAAGTCTTCCCTGGAATGTCATGTGATCCAGCTCCCTGACCATGTTGGTGGCACTCTGCTGAGCCAGTACATACAAGTCCTTCTTGTTCTGGGCAATCCAAATCTGGGTGCAGCACCCTAGATGTAGTCTTACAAGTGTCAAAAAAATGTGAAGTTTTAGTTTCCTGGATCTACCTAATATTTTTTTAATTTCCTGGATCTCATTAATACAACCCAGGATGCATTTGGCCTTCTTTGTCACAAGGGTGCACTGTTGACTGACATCCAGCTTGTCCGCCAGGACCCCCAGGTCCCTTTCTGCAAAGCTACCCCCTAGAGCTTATGCAGTTCCCTAAATCCTCCTTCTTGTCCTTGAGGATGTGTGTGTCATCTTTTCTTCAGTTTTCAGGGTCTTCCATCAATTGTCAAACCCTCTCGAACATGAAAAACAACAGCCTTGCAATGTCATCTGCTCCTTCAACACCCTCAGTTGCAACCTATCTGATCCCATGGACTTCTATACATCCAAGCAGGTTAACTGATCCCTTTTCTTCCAGTACTGTGTGCACCGCTTCATTCCCTCAGGCTCAGGGATCTGGGATACCCAAGAAGAAAGTCTCACCAGTGAAAACTAAGGGAAAAAAAAAATGATATCTCAGCCTTTACCTGTCACTAGCTCCCATGATGCACTGAATGATAGGAAGCTAAAGAAGAGTTGGCCCTTTTGCTAACAAAGTATTTACAGAAATCTTCTTAACCCTCCACCTCCCTTTGAGGTGAGCTTTGGCTGTGGTGACTTTATTCCTACATTGCAGGAAAGGTATCTGCATTCATCCCAAACAACCTGTTCCTGTTTACACCTTATTTTTGTATTTGAGCTCAGACAGTAATTCCATGTTTATCCACTCTCCTCACTAGTGGTCAGGGCACTCAAAATATTCTGTAGTTGATTTGCAGATGGAGCAGGAACCTCCTTGCTGTTGTCAGAATTCACAAGCTTCCAGCCTCCCCATCTAGCTGTATGGCCAAGGTCTCCAGCTGTCTGCCTTTCATTCCTTCCTTCTTTCTTTGCTCGCTTGCTTCATTTGTGTGGCTCAGGGTCTTGCCTCTGCAGCCTTTCTACAAGAATCTTATAAATTTTCAGTTTTCTCCATGGTGCGTTCCTTGCTCATCTCTTCAGCATGTTCATTGGACAACTAAACATCTCAGCTGAGTGCAACTTTCATCAGAGAGGCCACTGCTGCCACCACAACCCCAGGAAGAAGCCCCAGGTCCTCAGTACCATTCCACACCTGAGCAGTGCCCATATCCCACTGGAGCTCCAGCTGGGCTGAGGACTGTGCCATGCTCCAGGCAGTATACCCAGAGGGTGCTGGAGGAAGCTGTGCACAGGGAAGGTGAGTGGCGACGGCTCAAGCTCTGCTAACAGCTGAACCCACCAGGCACAGCCACCAATATTATTTCATCACTGCTGATTTCCTTAAAAGCCTTTGGTGAAGGACTCAGTCAAAAGCTTTTGGGAAACAATCTTTATTTACTCTATCGAGTTGGTAAGATGATACTTCCATTAAAAGATGCCCTCATCTCATGTAGATGGATGTTTTTCCATTTATCCAGTTATTCTATTCCGGTTTATTGTTTCCATAAGCTGGAGACAAATCACGTTCTCTGATCATTGAAGAGGTTCTTTTTAAACACTGGCATTATATTGTCCATTCCCAGTCCTCAGGTATCGAGGTCGTTGTAGGTAACAGTTTACATGTGATTGTTGGTATTTCAACCATATTACCTTTTAATTCTTTTAGATCTCTTAGTGATCTCTTGGTGCTGGCAGTTTATAACTACACCTCAAAAGTAGCTCTTTTTCTCCAAAGCCAACTTTGATGTCTAGCTGAGATATGAACAGATAATCCATCCTAGAATTTTTAACACATTTTCTTATGTAATGTAAATATAAAATACTGCTACATGCAGACTATAGTTTCAGCTGTGTAGTTACATGTGCTTTTCAAAGCTGTCTAGGAACGGGTCCGGTTATTAACATAGTTGCACGATTTAATGAATAAAACTTCAAAAGCAATGAGATATTTCAACACTAATATGAGCACAATCGCTAGGACTTCGCAGAGATCACCCTTTACCATTTGCTTTAGTAAAATATTGCAATTCAGAAATAGACTTCAAAATAAACACAGAAAGTGTGTATGTTTGAGTAAAAATGGGTTAAATAAAGAGAGGGATTTTTTGCCTTTTTTTTTTAAGAGGATATCTGATGTGTAACTGAAGCTTGTGATTATTTATTTATTGATTTTTACAGCAATATTATTCAGTAATAAAAATGCTCTGTAATGTATCAGCACTAACAATCTGTATTAAATGTTCACAGCATAAACATATCAAATAAGCAAAAGAATAGCTGATAAGCTATCATAAAGAAGCAGGTTTAAATTGAATTCTGGAGAAACACATTCTAGTTCTATTTTTGCTGTCCAGGTAATACTTTCTATCTAATATGAAGCAGTTTATTCTGGCATAGACAGAAAAAGTGTCTGTTGTTGACATTTTTTAAGGACTGTAAGAATGGCGGGAAAAAAACCCATAAAAGTGGCAGAATCACTCCTGATGAACAGTACAGGTAGAATATTGTACTCTGTAATTTGATTCTCTCCCTAATATTCAGGTGTTTGTTGTCATAGAAGCATTTAAATAACCAAATAATAATTACTGAAGAAGCATGTCAAAAGAATATTTGGATGCTCCTTGGAGAACTAAGACTATGTGACTCTATAAAGCTTGAATCAAATCAGTTTGGGATAATTTGTAGTTGTACAATGCCCTGTTATTAGCCATCTTTATTAACTAAGTTTAATTACTGGCTATATATCAGGGAGGAAAATTCAAAACGAGTCTTAATTTCCTTTCCTTTGTATGTGTAGGGGAATCAAGATACATGAGGTAAACCTTCTCTTTATGATGGACAAATATCTTGCATTATGTGTGCTATCTAATGCCCTTACGTACAAGTGAGATCAAAAGAAAAGAGAAATGGAAGAGAGGATAGAATGACCAGAAGGAAATTGGTCAGTATTTATGGGCATCTAACAAGCAGTAATGTAGTCTTTATCATTAAATAAATTAGCATTTGAAACAAGAATATTGTGAATAGTTTTAACTCATTTAAACATCAGATTAAGAAATGACTGCGGTACAACCCGTCCCTTGAGTATGTTACTCAGTAAGAGTCATGCTTGTTCTAGTATAATAAATATTTATGTGTGTATGTTGGGCGGAGGATGAGCTTCAGCTATTGAAGTAGAAATTACCTTCCCGCTCATGCCAAATACTTACACCTGATCATTACAGCATTGTTCAGAGAAATGTCTCTATAAAGCCGTAAGATGAAAAAAAAGTGACTCAACATTTTCAAAGGTTAGAGTTCTTCAATCATTTAATTTCTGGATTTAGGATACAAATAGAAAATGGTGTTTCATACAAGCAATCATCTTGTTTTACCAGTTTGCTCTGAATGAAAGTAATGTTTCCTTTTGTTTTGTGAAATAAAAGGCTTAACCAAAATCCAGGTAAGGGCTTTGGATTGAAATTTTCAAGCAAGAAAAAAATGACTTCTAGGAGCCTTGGGGAATATGCTTTTGCTCAAAGACAGGAGTGTATATGAGGAAAATCAGGGTGAGTGAGCCAGAGGGTCTGAAGATCAGAAATGTCGTTCTTTTTGGTTTTGGAAGTATAGAACAGGAATCTTGTATTATGGAGGGATCTTCCTGGCAAAGATGAGTGGAGAAGAATTTTGGAGAACTGGTGTATGAAAAAATGAATATGAGCCAGAAATGTGCTTTCACAGGTCAGAAAGCCAATGACATCCTGGGCTGCATGAAAAGAAGTTTGGCCAGCAGGTCGAGTCCCCCTCCACTCTCATGAGACCCCACCTGGTGTACTGCTCTAGGGCCCCCAGTGCAAGAAGGACATGGACCTGTTGGACTGAGTCCAGAGGTGGGCCACAAGGATAATCAGAGGGATGGAAGACTTCTACTATGAAGGCAGGCTGAAAGGATTTGAGTTGTCGAGCATGGAGAAGAGGAGGCTTTGGAGAGACCTTATAGCAGCCTTCCAGTACCTAAAGGCGGCGTACAAGAAAGGTGGAGAGGGACTTTTTACAAGGGCACATAGTGATAGGCCAAAGTCTCCAAACTGAAAGAGGGTAGATTTAGATTAGAGGTAAGGAAGAGATTCCTCATTGTGAGGGTGGTAAGGGGTAAGGTGCTGCAACAGGTTGCCCAGAGAGGTTGTGGGTGCCCCATCCCTGGAAGTATTGAAGGCCAGGATGTGTGGGGCTTTGAGCAACCTGGTCTACTGGAAGGTGGAAGGTGTCCCTGCCCATGGCAGGGCAGTTGGAACTAAACTATCTTTAAGGTCCCTTCCAACACAAACTATTCTATGGTTCTATATCCTGGACGCTCACTTTAATTTTTATAAGATGATTATAATCCATATGCAATAACAAACTTAATTAAATTGATGTGGCGACCTTAATTCTGTTTACCTTTGCAACTGTAACATTAAAATACGGTTTCTAATGTATGGTGTTATATACAATACCGGCTATAAGAGCAGGTGAAATACCAAACTGCTAACTGCGGAGAAGAGCTAGGTAGTAAAAATTCTAATTTGTAAATGTGAAATATTTATTAAACTCTGCAACAGAGCCAGTGTTGAAAGAAGTGATGAATTGGCAAGAGTGATGCATTGAATTCTTTTAACGTTTTCCCAAGGAGTCTGGAAATTTGCCAGGAAAAAAGCAAGTATTAATTACTATATAAAAAATAGCCTGAAAATGTCTTTGCTTATGTATATTGCAACAGCAGGTTCAGTGTGCTCTGCAAATGTATTAGAAAACACAAGCTTCACTTGGAAGAGTTGACATAAATTATACAGAGGCCCAGAACTGGCTGTCATTTTTCACTGGAACTTTCTAAAATTAAAATTAACTGTTTCCAAATGAACTTTTCAGGTTTGAGATTTTGGGTTTTTTTCTTCTATTTTTATGTTAAAATACCACTTGAAGTAGAACAGTTCATGTTCTGTAGAAAGCCAAAGGCAGTGGCTGGAGGCTGTAGTAATGGAATACAAGGACTCCCCAGTTCAGTATGTTTTGTACTGTAGAATGGTAATGGTGCATACTGTTGGAGGTGCCCTTGGCAAGTGTGTATTCTGTATGAGATATTAGGCTATTGGAATTCAGTCCTTGTTCCACTCACAGATTAATTTTATTTTAAATCAGCCTCATCTCACTCATAAAAAATTATTGTTTTAATGGCTAAGCCTATCCGTTACAAGTATATAATTTATTACAGAGTATTAAGTGAATTTAAAGTACAATTAACTTTTAGTGAAACTGATAATTAAGTTATCTTTAAATTCAAATTATATTTTACAAATAGCATGACTTCCTACCATAGATTTCAGCAATAGAAAACATCCAATTTTCAAGGTTTTTTACTTAGTTTCATGTCTTTACTATGTTTTGTGTCCTTGGTTAGTGAAACCATTGGAGTTGCATCAGAATTGAATACAATCCAAAACATTTACTGAAAAAATGCTTACGTGCTAATAAAGTCACAGTATTGTAGCAGTCATGTCAGGCAGAGACATCATCGTTGTCTATTAAGGAATGTTCAGCATTGCATGTTCATAAATGGAAACTGAAGTGTAGTAAGCTGTAACAAAGCATGCTTGGTTAAAATATTCTCAGCAGAATCAATCAGATCTTACCTCTCCTGAGAGTAAGTTCATTTCCAAACAGCATGACTGCTGGTGTATACAAAATGTTTTCTGAAGTGGTGATTATGAAATTCAGGGTGGTTGCTCTGAGTGTCTTATTGTTCAACCTATGTCACACAATTATACTAATCATGCACCACAGGTGCTTCTGTGAGTATCACATGTGCACAACACATAGGTGCTTC
>NW_010399323.1:7711-40834 GCF_000710305.1 Buceros rhinoceros silvestris | reverse complement strand
TTTCCTTTGACATATGATATTGAATATATTTCTGTGCTAGGACTATTAGCGCTGTTCTGGTAGTCAATGTATCATGTAAAGGAAGAATGATGAAACCTTTTTTTTTTAATGCAAAAGACATTTGAAATAACACAGTGACTGAAAGGCACTGCTAAAATGATAATATATTTGTTTGGGTTTAGGGCCAGAACAGTGATTTGGTGATGGTATTTCATATCAGTCTGTCCTTCTGGTTTTCTCAGAAAAGAGAATAGTTGGTTGTGCTTCAGGAATCCCTAGGTGCCGCAACAGTGTCTGGGGAATTATCATTGGGTGCTGTAAAACTGAAGAAATCTTCATTCTCTACATCGTGGCACAGTAGAATCTAGGCTATATGGGCTACAACAGAACAAAGTGTAGCAAAGAAGTGAAGTGCTTCTGACTGTTGTCTTTCTCTTCTATTAAGCAGAATAGTCCAGGATATTTGACAATGGCCTGGGTTATTCGCAGTATCTTCTGTGCAAGTAGTTTGGATGTTCTGGTCTTTAGCACTTAAGGTTTTGCTACATGTCTCCCGTGGAGCACAGAGGAAGACTAGATACTCCTACGGCACCTACAATTCTCACAGTTTCAGCAAACTAGTGGCATTTGCTCAGGGTGCACCCAGCTTGGACACGAGTGGGCGTAGCTATACAATTGTGTGGCTGTGCCTAGGACAGGTGAGGTTTGAACACCAGAACATCAAGTGCTTATGAGCTATGGAGCCTTTGCCCCCAGCTTTTGCCAGTAAGGTTATATTTGACCCCTTCCTGACTCATGTTTCTACTGGTCCATACAGCTCCAACTAGGTGTAGAGAAGTTAGCTATTTTACTTAATGTTTACACTACTGAAACACAGTAACAGTATATGTAGTTCTTCATGCAGAACAAGAGGATGTTAGGCAATGCTAATAAAGGAAATATAACTTCTCATGAATTATTTCACTAACTTACTGATAGTCATTTCTCCTAAGATGCATTTAAGAATTCTACCAACATTTCACCTCACTTTGATCTATCAGCCACCACATTTTGACTACCACCTGAAAGTTTCTTTCCAGAAAAAAACCCTCTTTTTTTCTGTTCCCTTTTAACCCCATGAAAATCTTCCTTTTGAGATTTCAAGTCTTGTTTCTGAGTATCTGCTATGGGTCCAATTTTTAATTTCTAGTTTGCTATAATATTTTAACTTATGAAATAAGATTAAATAGAAGCATACATGCATTGTTTATTGTGTTTATTTACTTTTTTAGGCTTTTCATAAACTTTGAATTAGGTAACTCTCATAGAAACTTTAACTAAATATAACTTTGTGTAGATAGATTAAGTTATAACAATTTCATTTTATGTAGAGGGGTTGAATAGTTCTGTTTAATGAAGTATTAACAAATCAGTGTATTGTATTAACTTCCTTCTCAAAGATGTAAATGCATTAAGGTATAATTTTATTTAAAAAAGCTCTACTACTTTAAGCAAATGTACACATAGTGAATTGCTGTTTAAGTGTTTCTATAACTCAGTGAATATAATTTCTGCAAGACTGTTTAATTTCTGTAGCTGTCTCACTTTTGTGTATGCTTTGTGTTTTTCTGTCCAATACAAGAAGAAAACCAAGGCCCTTTCTCCTCTAATCAAGTTGTTAATGTGTTTGCAGTTATAGCCAACAGTAGTCAATAAAACAAATGTGTTGAAGTCCCCTCCTTTTTTTTCTCCTTTTATGCCTTAACTCCCTGCTATGCCTCACTTCTGCCTGAAATCAGAGATACATTTTCCATTGATTTACTATACCAAGGAAAAGATCTAGCTGCCTGTTAACAAAGTGTGACATACTGAAAACAGGTGGGGCGAATGAGTTGATTAAATAGACATTATCCAAAAAACCTCTTTATTTTTCTGTAAGACTTTTAGAAGAAAAACACTTTTATTGTCATGGTTCTATGCCTGTATTGTATTTTTAATTAAAATTTTCATTTTTTTTTCCATATTGCTGAATTAAGAAATAAGACATTCGGGGAAAAAATTGATTGTGTTGTTCTTATCCAGAGTCTTATTTGAGATCATTGAAGTTAAGTTTTTCCCATTGGTTTGAATGGTTTCAGATCCATCAGATTCATGTAGTTTCTGGAGGCTGTTAAGAATCTTGTAAAAATCAGAAGAGCTATACAAAGGAAGAGGTGATACTTTCGAAATATCAGTCTTGATTTGCCTAAATTAGCACAGTCCCAGCCTAACACTCACTCTAAGTCACGTGTATCTAATTGTCCTCAACCAGGTGAGCCTAAAATTGGAAGGCAATTAGATGATTAATCAGCATCTTCATTAAGAGGTGTCACTGTTTGGCTTACAGAGAAACAACTGAGGTTAGGTTTGCATGCATATTTCTTGTCTTCGTATTTTTAATGTGAGTTATGAAATACTATATTCCTTGAAAATTAAAAGGGAATAACTAGTGGATAAAGTAGTTCAATGCAGTGTGCAGTGAATAAAATATTGTGTTATTTAACATAAATAATGCAATACTTAATGGGCTGTTTTTTCACTTATATCAATAAAAAGAACTGGCAAATTCATAGTCTGCAATACCACAATTAATTTTTGATCATTTGTTTACATTCTTAAAAAAAAATTAGTTAAAAACAGCCTTGAAAAGGTGTACATTTACAGTCTGTCTATTGAAAACAAACATTCCTTTTTCCAGTAAATGTATTTTATCAATTACTGTGCTGGTAATGAAGATTTGTTTGTCCATGTAGCATAATGATCTGGACCATTTACATAATGGTAAGGAGACTTCCCTTGAGAATATGTATTTATTATTTCATGACCACTTCTCTAGCCTCTGTCCACAGTCAACACAATAACAAAATTGTACCTGCATATGGATTGTTTACTACATTTAAATTTTTTTAAGATCTGTGATGTTTTTTCTCTCTGTCATTGCTCTTCCATCTTTCCCCACTACTCAGCAAAAGACTAAAAATAAGGGGGAGTAAAGAATGTTTTTAGTTTTTTCATATGTGAAAAATAAAAAAATTGTTTATTCATTTTGAATGCCTTTAATTTTGCTTCGCATACGTCAAAAGTTTGAGTTCTTTGAATCAAGTCCTAACAATATTTTCAGCAAAACTTAAAGGTTTGAGTTGTTGTCTAATATTTTAATGATGACAGAGTACTTGAATACCATTTTTTTGTTTGTGTGTGCATTATTTTCATTGCTTATAGCTGGCACATTTTGTTGCATTTGTGGAGTGTGGAATGACATGCACAATGTGAATTGTGCATGTCATTTGGAAGGCACCGAAGTGCTTGCAGATGAGTAGGTCTATAAGGTAGGAGAGGTATCAAGCCAAGATAATTCTTGGTCCTGGAGTGAGTTGTAGGCAGCTTGCTCTAGAGGAGTCTAGCAATGGTTAGTATAGAAGCAATCTGTAACAAATGAACTGCAAAGAGATATTTCTATAGAGGTTGCAAGGAAAATACAGATAGAGCCAAAGAAATCAGTGCAAATCAAAATTAGTGTTGATTATAAGCAAAGTGGGTTTGATAAACAAGTTCTGAAGTTCTGCTAAGTCTCATACTTCAGTGATTTCAGATTGCCTTTAAAGATACTAAGGGATCATTAAGGAGGAGGGATTTGTTTCTCACACATTAGGTAGTGGACAAACCTAAAAAGACTTTACAAGACTACACAGGTCTATCCTGTAAATGTAAATACTGTTCTTCATTATTTAATGAGTTGAAGAACTGGACTTGTTTTTTTTATTTAACAATAATAAGAAGCTGTGAAAGATGTGCGATGTGAAATTAATATTCAACCTGTTTTACTGAAAAAAAGCTTGGAACTGTCACTCCATGATGCCTTATATTTTTCTTCCAAAAAATTCTTAAGCAGAAAACTGAGGTATGGACTCTAGAGGGGGCAATTATACTATGCCACAACTTTACATAGACATGTTTTGCTGGTTTATTTCATGAAAGATTGTAAAAGTAATATCTACATTTTATCTAGGAAAAAAAAAGAACTGCATGTACACAATATGAACAAGTCTTTCTGCTTTTTATAAATATCTGGTGGCAGTAAAGGGAAAATTGGAAAAGATTATCTGTCCTTCTGCTATTATGAGTGAGTGTATTCTCATTAAGGACCTTCACAGATCAGCTTCTCAATTCTATTAAAAAAAGTTTAAATTACCTTTTGAAACAGAGCGATCCATTATGCAAGACACTTCACCACTCGTTCTTAGGGAAACAAACTGCAGCATTCTACATGAGATTTTCCGGCATAAAAAGAACCTTGCAATATAGATGACTGCAGGTTTTTGCAGGTTTATGTCACATTAATACATTTCTCCTCATATAATTCACATATTTCAGATACCAAAAAAATTCTTTATGATTTCTAAATATTCAATTCTTAAAAATATTGAATGGAAAGCAAAACTTATTAAGAGAAAAAGCATATAATAGCAAAGATCCCTTAGTTGATCTCTACATAAGATTCTCACTCAGGCTGCATTTCTCCCTCCACAGTTTTGTAAGTCAAATCATATTCTAAATGAAACAGAAGTTTGGTACATACTTTGATGAGATACGGTTTGGATCTATATGAGGCATTTCATGAGGGTGTGAAACAAACAAGCTCAACATTCCTTTAAATGAGATTTTAGATCTAATTTAGGAATTAGATGAATCCTTATGAGAAGGAAATTAAAACCTTCCTTCCTCCTGCAGTGACTTTGCTACAGAGAACCACTTCTTGATGAATCAGCATATATTTATTTCTCTTGAATTGGTAATCATTCTCCTTATCTTGTGACAAGTTCTGCACACTTTATTGTCTACATTTTCCTTTGTTCTAGCCAAACTCTAAGTTAGCTAGATGCTTCATTATAATCAAGATGACTGCCACCTGCATGTGCAACCTTCATTCCCTGTTCCTGCTTCACCTGGTCCTGGGCATGAAATTCCCAAACCACCACAGTATTAACTCTTTAACAAGCAAATTATGTCTGGCCTCTACAAAGCTGTCTTAAAGTTTTGGTTTTCTAGCAGCCAAGGATAAAGTATAGGTTTATCATCTTTATCGCTTTATGAAAGCAAATAGGAAAAAGAAGGAAACAGAAGCCAATAACATCTGTCCTTCCTAAGAAAGAAAAAAGCTCCACGTAACTGTCACACAGGATTTCTTTTTTTCCCATGTCTCAAAAGAGAGCTAAAACACTTTCCTCACTGAGATATCAGCATAAGAAATTTTAATGTTATATTGCTTTGTTTGAATAGATGATTCGTAGTTTTTAAGATCACGGAATAATGATTTAGTATAAGCTTATTATTATTATGTCATACAAAGCTGAAAGGAATTGTAGGTAGGTTACTAAATACCATCAAAACCTGAGTGCTTTATTCTACAGAAATCTTATATTATCAGTATTTTTCTTTGTCTTGAATTACGATTATGCATCTGAATATATGCACCATATAAATGATTATACATGCACATAAAAAAAACCCCATGTGTGTATAAGCCTTGTCTGAGAAGACACATATATGTAAGCTGAATTAAACTGGCAGTGATTTCACAGCCATCTACTAAGTATTTATAGACTACATCACATACCAATTTTTTCTTAGTTTTTTATGAGATTGATATGAAGCTAATAGACCCGTAGTTGCCTTGGTCAACCAATTTCCCTTTTAAACTATTGGGGAGAACATTAGCCTGTCCAAATTCCCCAGATCCTACAGTGTAGTCTAAAATTTATTGATCAACATCAGTCACCCAGACTGCTCCTTGACTCAGAATTCTAATGTTCTTCCCTGCAAGTCAGTCTGATTAGCTTGCATACATATTCTGACTTATCTACTACAGCCTTTCAGTTTGCACAACAGTGAAATTCAATGCCCATACTTTATCATTTAAAACTTGGTTCTTATCTGGATATAAAAATTTAAGAGCTGTCATTTAACATAATTTTCTTTAGTGATGGGATAGAAAGTATTTTCTTATCACTTATGGTGGAATGTTTCACCTGACTGAGTACCAATCACAGAAATACTCGTATACTGTTTTGACATGCTGTATTATGACTGATTAATGGATTGTCCATCTGTGTCAACTTTAGATTATATATCAGTACTAGAATATATTTTGTTTTCAAGGTAGTGTAGTACTTATTTGCCTTAATATTTGCCTCAGAATTTTCATGATGAACACATTTAGTTTCCTTTAGCAATTTCCTGTGTTTCCCAGTTGTCAAAGTATACACGTGGCTGTCGGTTTCTCCATTTTTCTGTTGGTGATAGATGTTGTTGGCAGTTCCTCGTCATTAAAGGAAAACTGAATGCAGCTTCTGGAAAAGTGTTTGTTGCATATTTCTCATGTTTTCCTTACAGAAGACCTGGAGAGCAGGACTTCTGACTATCCTATCAATATTTTCATAACTCTTACCAGGCTTCCACAAAAAAGCAGAGAATTAGAATGCACGGGTAACTTGCATGCCAAAGGAACCTGCAGAATATCTGGATGCGGGATCAGTGTTAGAAATTGTGTGTTTAAAGAACACTGTAGCAATTCACCTTCTCTGGTCTATGAAGCTATCACTTCCACATTTCTGTTGCTTCTTTTCACTTGTGATGCCTTGATTACTTTTGTAGAAGCAGGTGAGTTAAAATCAGACATTGTTATTATTATTCATTACATATAAAACTGTTGTGGCTGTGGAAAATGTATGCAATCAATAGTAAACTATAAACCAAAATTAATCATGATCTTATAACACATGATAAATTCTGTTTCCAATATAGGCAGACCTACAAAATCCCAAGTAACAGTCTGCACAGTTTTAAGGAGAGATGCTAAGAATAGATATCTGTTCCAGATAGCACATGACTCTGGAAGATACTCCACTGAAACAGAGGAACAAAAATATGCTGAAGGTTGCTACTCAGTTGTGATCACATATACTGCAGTCTTGCTTCCTGTTTTGGTTTACTCATTTTTATGAAAGAAAAAACTTTAATATATTATTTTGTGAAACTTGTAAAAATGTTGAAGGACTTTTTTGAGATAAAATGCAATGTCACCAGGCTCTTCTGTATACATACTCATGCATATATTTCTATATATAAGGAAATTCAAAGTGAATGTGATAAGTAGACATGAATCATAGATATTAAAGTAGGGATTTGATTTGATTTAATCAAATATCTAATATTTCTGATTAGGAAAAAGAAGCAGTGACAAATTTCTGGGTCCATTCATGTTAGCTGTTTGTGCATTGAATTTGTATTGAAATAAAGGGAAGCTTAGCATGAGAATTCAAAAAATCACCGGAAGATCTAGCTGTTAAGAATAGCATGCATTGTTACTATTTCTTTATTTGAATATTCATCCCACTCATTAGTGATGAATTCCTGCAATTTGGCTAGCTGGAATATTTTTAACAAATGAAGGACAAAGCGTGTTTGTCCTAATATTAGATCAATAGCCAGAGAGAATAATATTGTGCAAAAATTAGGTTGTTACTGTTTTTTCTGTTTGAAATAGTAATTGTCCCCTAAGTGATGTAGAACAAAGCAGTATAAAGTAGGTTAGCAAACAGAATGGGAAATGGACAGAACAAGTAAAGAATTTAAAATATTTCTGGAGTATTACCAAATGCATTTTAGACAACATGAAGCACATTAGCAGAGGGGAAAAAAAAAAAA
This sequence comes from Buceros rhinoceros silvestris, assembly GCF_000710305.1. Lineage (NCBI taxonomy): Eukaryota > Metazoa > Chordata > Aves > Bucerotiformes > Bucerotidae > Buceros > Buceros rhinoceros. The sequence goes on along the minus strand of NW_010399323.1, from coordinate 33,109 downwards.
AGAATGCACAGAAATAGCAGTGGGTATAAAACAAATAGGTAATAGATTTTAATGTATTTTCTTGCAAATGAAGTCTTATATGCTATGCAGTGATGTCTTCCATTCCCAGCATCAACTGGGATTTTCTGTTGGCTTCCAGCTCTTTCTATAATAGGTTGTAATTCTCATTTTCCTCCTGTGTCATAGCTTTCAGCTCAAGGTGTATATCTTGGATACCCTGGGACTTCTCAAATAGTACTGAACACTTAGGTTGGAAAGCTGAGGCGAAAACACTGGGCTCAACAACGCTACTGGTTTATACATGTTTATATAGATTTTCTAAAAGAATTTATTCAAACAAGATTACAAAAAATAATCAAGGACATAATCCATCACATTGTATAGAAATAATACTAATGCAGGCCATTCAGCAGGCAGTAGTGACCCGCAAAAAATGAATTGTATAAATCATGAAACAGTCTTTAGCTGCAAAGGTCACTCCTGGCCAGAGTAAATACAGCAGTGAAAGGCTAGCCACAGAGTGCAAGACAAAGGAGTGTGTTATACTGTCTTTACAAGTATCTGGAAATGAATTAACTGCATTTAAAAGGAACAAGCTTTTTGAGGTGAATTGAAAGGATTTTATTTTATTTGTTACTTTATTTTCATAAGATTACAGAGGACAATATGCAGAAAGTCAACAGTAATAGTATGTTTAGTAGAGTATGATTGCCAGATGCTTCAACATCTACAGGTGTTATGCTTCTAAATCACTTAAGTCCTTCAGAAAACAATGCATTCTTCCTTATAATAACAGACAGCTAGTTTGGCCGAGATACTAAAAAATACTTTTTCCTTGAAATGTGTATTTTGTTCTTTACAGTCTTTCCGGGACAATTGTCAATATTTTAGCTAAATAGAAAACGTTTTCCATTTAGCTTTAGTATTTTAAGTCAAAGCAATTAAAATATGGGGGGTTGTATGTATAAACTAAGAATTTCTTTTTTTTGGCATATCAGTATATTTTGCTGAATCCATAGTTACTGCAACCATATCCATAAAACCCAGTTGTTAACCCAGTCATGACAGTACAACCACTATACGGGGCCACTCCAGAGGTAAAGCTTCTTCTATGATACTTACATCCATTCAGTACCAAATATAGATTCTGTTCAATGTTTTTCCTCTTCTCCCCAGAGCTCCCAGCCCCAGTCCCATCACATCTTCAGCTCTAGTTCATCTCCTTATGTCAGGGCTGGTTCTGCAGTTCTAACCACTGAGAAAAGCAAAAATTTTTAAGTGAACTGTAACATCTATACAGGGTTGTCCAAGATCACTAAGCTAGCTAGTAAATCTGTATAGTACAGGCCTGTGCCAAGTCCCACGGATATACTAGTTTAAGTCCACAAATCAGAACAGGTAATAGCTTCCTTCCAAATACTAATATTGTCAGCTAACAACATGTGAATTAACTTCAGTCAGAAAAGTTTCTATTAAAACAAAAAAAGGTAAACTCAGAGTGGAATTTTTAGTCTATAAATATATTTAGATTCATTTTTACTGAGGCTTATTCCAGTGGGAATTTTGAAAGCAAGGCATGGCTAGAAATTATGTGAGTGCACGTATGTATCTCCATCCCAAATACAGGCATTCAACTGGAGAGCAAGAAAAAGTTTCTATCACCCAGAAGACAGATCATTTACCTAGCCAACATGGAAATCAACTACTTCCTTTTCCAGATGAGACAGAGAACACTGAACAGAAAAGAAAGAGCACTCAATGAATTTGGGACTGGGATATTTTTCTGGGAATGGAAAACGCTAGTTCTCAATTCAGATAAATCTGGATGTATGAAACAAGTTATTTTGAAATAAAAGATGTTTTTTTCTTTTGGTTTGGGAGGGGAAACCTGAGCTGACGCTGCAACTCCTAAATTTTACATCATTGGACCTTAAGCAAAATATATAGCCTGTGGATACTTTGGTGCCTCCAAACAGGCTCTGTTATATGCAGCACAGAGACAGAAGGCCTCAAGCTATGTAGAGTAGAATATGTGGCCTGACAGTATCGTAGTTTCAGTCTGCTGTTGCTCGCAGCCTGGGAAACCGTGTTTATGGGTTGAAAGGCTGCCCTGGAGATAATGCTTATTCTGCCTTTCAAGTCACAAAAGAGAAATGGTCCTCTCTTTCTTCTAAAAGACACCTCAGTCTCTGCGGAGGTCTCCTGCGGGGTTCTGTAAGCAAAGATATTATTTAATCCTCTAGATCACAAAATGTGTTGCAACCTGTGAAGATGAAAAGGTACATTTAGCCTATCTGCATTTTAATCATATGCATTTCAATATAATTACTCATCTGCATACCCTGGCATGCAGTCTCTAGTATGTGACTATGCTTCTAGTAATGAATATTAATTCTTTTGCCAGAGGAATATGTATTCTCTTCAGAGCTAGTGGTTAATAAATAATTCTCAAAGCTTCTTTATATCTGGAGTCCTAGACTTTTCCCGGAATTTCATGAAAAAGAAACTTCAGAAATGGAAAGATCTTCTTGAGAAGTATTTTTTATACTCTGCACAACTATATTTACAACAAGTTAGTATTGTAAGTTCCTGAAATGTAAAAAACTGTACAAGAACTACCAAAAATTCATATTTCTTCAGCAGGTTTGTTTTTTTTTTTTTTTTTTTTTTTTTGCCATTTTCTGTAGTAACTATCAGAAGCAGTAATAGTAGTAGTAGAAGTACTACGGGAAATATCCCTGAACAAAAATAAAGTAAATGCATCTATGCCTGACCTGAAAATGAATGATGATGAATGTCGGTACATGGCTCTAACTGTATCTGAAATATGCTATGACATGCAATATAAACCAGTTAACTCACTGACATTTCACAAGAGTGAACATTGCAATTATGAACAATAGTTTTTCATAAATCTTGGCTGGGTTCTGCTAAGTAGCCATTGGATAGCTTGTAATAGCAGTAGTGGGAAACCAGAATAAAAGATGGGCTACCAGTAAGGCAGGTGAGATGATTTTGGGTCAGTCCATCAAATCGCCTTCAGAGCTGTTGTAACTATCTCTCTTCATGTCACTGTCAGTACAGCTCTTGTTCTGGCCTACTGTTTCGCACCAGCTTTTACAAACTACAAGGACTGTAGGTCTGATTTGAAGTTTCTTCCAATGCATTTTGAGCCTTCATTTTGAACACCAAATTAAGTGCAGAAATGGAAACTTAGGACCTTACTTGGTTCTGCTCTGATTTAATGAAAAGTGCTTTACTGAGACAATTATTATTCTGATAATCTCGGTTAAACTCTTTTCAACAGGAAGATACGTCTTGATTGTAAACTGGTTTGGGGGGATTTTTTTTTTTATTGTTGGTTTGTTTCATTTAAATATCTGGTTTAACACTTTAGATGCTTTATTGCCTTTTTGTTTAACAAATGACAGGTAGCTGAGGCTGGAAGGAGCCCTGGAATCATCTAGTCTAACATACCTGCTAAAAACAGCCAGCTAGAATAGGTTGCTCATAACTTTGTCCATTTGGGTTTAGAATATCTACAAGAATGGGGATTTCAGGTTAGTGATTGTAAGCCTACAAAATATAGAAAATAAAAATAGGAATTATAATTGAGAAGATAGGCGTCTAAGAATGGGAGCTGCTGAATGTGGTCTGTAGATGAAACCACGTAGCTATGTACACCAGCTTAAAGCTAACTGCCTGAGAATCTGTTCAAGATTAGGTAATTAAAATCGTAATAAATTTATTGAAGCATATCTCTGTGCAGTACCGAACAAATGCCATCTCTGTCCATCTCTTCTACAAGGCTGAAACTTAGAGCCTGTCTGCACTCCATGTTACAGCCATGTGGAAGAGATATGTTTTTAAGAAACAAGCTGTGGTTTTGTTGTGGTTTCAGACCAAATGATAGTGTGGAGTCTGAGTGGATTCAGATACTAAACCACCATCATCACAGATATGCACAATATTTCCAATTACATGACTTCCCTGTTCTCTGTGAGACAGTGTGAAGTCCTGGAGAAACTGGTGGGTCAGTACAGGGATTCCAGATGTACTGTGCATCTTCCTTTAACTGTAAATCCTCTTCTCCTCTCAGGTGCCTCTGGAAGTCAAAGACATGGTCGTGACCCTGTTGCAGGGCTGTGGGGTCCCTGAAGCTTTCTCCCTGAGCAACTCTGGACATTGTCCATGCTAAGATGGGGAAGAGAATACCCAAATCTTGACTGGCCCATTCAGATTCACTGGATGCCCAACAAATGACGGGTGCTGCAGTTCAGTCTTCCTGTCTCAAAGGATCTCCACAGTCACAACTTCCACAGTGTTTCATAGGTTTGAGTTACTTCTCTGCTTAGCAACTCCCTTATCTCATAGGGTTGATTAAAGCTTACCCAATATGCAAAGACTGCTTTCAACTAGGCCCAACTTATACTAACTGCTACAAGATACCATTCCAATCAATTCAATAATGTCAAGCATTATTGTTGGTAGGAACTTGGGACATAATTCATCTCAGTTGGCATTAAAACCTAAAGATTAGTCATCTAAGTTGTCTTTTCAATAGCTATTTCTCTTCACTGACTACAAAATTGAGCCTTGTTCAGGTCTAGATAACATTTAGGTCACACATATCTCACTTTCAGGCATCCCTTAAGCTTAAGGGAGAACTCAGATTTTCAGATGGATTTTTGTGTTCTTTGCAGAAAACCAAAACCACATAATTGACTTTTTCCTTTTAAATTTCATTGTTTTCTCTCCTGTTTTAAACCATATGTTTTACATAATTTGTCACCTTTTTATATGTTCATCTTTTGTCTCTTTTCTAAAAGTCCATTCAGGCAGTCATCCAACACATTCACAAACAAGTTTACCATAAGATTGGTTCTTCAGTTGACTGCTCTTTCCTAAAGAGCAGACCTTCTGGCTGTTTAGGACAGTAACAAAACATACATAATAATACCATAATTCATTATTTATACTCATGCACACATTTTTCATAACCTACAAAAAAGAATAGCATGATAAAGCACATGAGCTTTCTAACCACTGTGACCCAGTACTCACCCTGTGCCATCATGGGTAAATATTCTTTCTCCTGAGTTGATGAAGTCTTTTTTGAAGCTCTTAAATGCAAAATATTTTAAACATTTTTCTTCTCTGCATGGAGGTATTGAAAGCTTATGCATAAGAGCTTTCATGTCATCCCAGAACCTCATTTACTGCATTCTCGTGGGCATAATTCACATTGTGGTATTCAACAGGGACCTCCTCTAATTCTGCAGTAGTGCCATATTTTTACGCATAAAAAAGTGTTAGTCATTTGTTTAAACAGTTTAAGGCTGAAAATGTCTGGGCTCATGTTATATTGCAAGCACATGATTTGATATTGAATTCTTCCCTTACTTCATAAGATTTAACCCTATACCTTGTACATATATTATGAATTTGCTGCAACAGAGGAGAAGTTAATGTCTTTATATATTTAATGTCTGTGGGTGTAGAAAGTAAAACTGCACACATTAGCATTTAATTTCCTCCAAATGTCTGCCAGTTACAGATCCCTGAGGATTTTGTTTAATTTGTAAGTGAAAGCGGGAAGCCATTCTGCTTTCTCTGTGTCTGTCCTCCACACCAGAGTTCAATTAAACATCTCCCCTATGGTTTCCTTCACCTGCAAAAACAAAGCAAATGTACTAACAGATAAAGGACCTGCATCTGAATTAGACAGGTGTGTGTCGGTTAGGTGGATATATATGCAAGTAGGTAGTCAAGCTGTCATTCCTCACCCTTGCCTCTAGTGAAAATAAATCTCCTCTATTTACTTTCACTCATTGAATCATCCAAACCAGCATTTTTCTCTAGATTAAAAAAGCTAAATTTTTCTTCTCTGAGTATTGGAAGGTCATATAATTATTTTCCCATGTTTTATTTGTCACTTTCTTAATCAACAGAAAAACATTACAAAAAATTTCATCATGGAAGGACAGGTTAGCCTTTTGTATCCTCAGACACTGAGACACAAGTGAAAGCTGTTGTGACAAACGATGAAAAAGGAAGACAAAAAATACATACCACAAAACCAGAGAAGTTTTAACTGTCAAAAATGATGATGAAAATTGAGCAAGATACATGCACTTTTAAATTAAGAGAGCTTTATTATGTGATAGAAAATTACAATTTTGCAGGTAAGAAAGCTTCTTCAGCTAAAAAATAATCTGAATCAGTCAATAAGAAATAAAAAAAAAACTTGTAAGATGATCAAAAATACTTCTATATAGCTGGTATGCCATATAGCACTGGCAATCACCCAAGCCACAAAATGATAAGAGAATTGCTTATTATTCTGTTTTGTCCTCTGATGGTACCGCTATCATACTCAGCATTTTGAAATCTGAGTTCAAAATCTCTATATGTGTGTAGAAGAGCAGAAATGTGTGTGTAAATATATTAAAAGAACAAATGGGAGAAATTAATGTAACATTAATTTTGTTAAAGATAACCTGCAGAAATATGTGATCAATATGATGAAGGGTAGGGGCACTGAAACAGTAAGTGGAAACAAGAGAATTGTATTAAGAGCCTATTTTTGTACTGAAAGAAGAGGGTAAAACGACAACATTGCACCGCTATTTTTCAAAACCAAAAATGAGGTGCTGAAGGCAGCTATTCTGATACTAATTCTGGACTATGACCTGAAAGACTCAAAAAAAGATACAGAAAATAAAATTTAAAAAATAATTATGATCTGAATTATTTATAAGAATGAGTAAAGTTTGAGTAAAAGGAGGACTTCAGAAGAATCTTGGCATACTTAAGGAGATTAATATCACTGCTGGACAAGGTTATTACGTTACTTATGCCAAACACCGGATTTGGGTGCCAAGTTAGAGTGGTGATATTTTCTTTCGAAAAAGCTGTAGGAGGTTTGCCTTGATCAAAGACTGTTTCCCAGGTTCTCAAAGGTGACACAGTATCCCAAGTATTCTGAGGCAAATGACCAGGAATCCAAGGCTGAGCTCACTTCTCATTGCTCAGCTAATACTTTACAGAGCAGCCTTACTGTCCCCAATCCTTCCTTAGACACATATGCTTTTCTTTTGGGTATCACAAACCCAATCAAATTCTTATTTGGTTTAAAAGAAGTGAAAAAGATGCCATCTCTCTCAGCCTTTTCATTTGCCAGCAAATAAGTGTTCCAAAAAATCTTAGCATCACTTTTTTTTTTCCCTCTCTTTGCTATATGTCTGCAGAGTCAGATAACTCAGTACCAAGTAATTTGGTCTCTCTACCAGTTTTGCTTAACATTTGCATGTCTGATGGAGTTTTATGACCAAGTTTGCTAACCAGCCCTGACGAAGGGGCACTTACTCTTTCTTCTTCTCAGATCCAGAGAATGAAAGGATGTCTCTCAGAGCCCTTTGCAGCTTCTTCTGTGATCTTATGTACAGGAACTCATTAGGACAGTACAGACCATGATGTGAACAGTTCTGCCTTTAGAGGTACAGAGGTACCTCTGTGTCTCTGACCTCAGTGTAACCACCTTTTAGTAGTGTGTTTTTTCCTCATTAACATTGTCTCTGACAGCTTCCTGGTTTTTGTACACTATAATGGTCCTAGCTAACCAATGTGCCTGTTAGCAACCAGTGTTGGATACATCTCCAAAGCATGATCTCTTTGTACCTGAGGAATGGAACTAGACTTTCATACAAATTATGTATCCTTGTATCCTTATGTGTCCTTGATATATATATTAAGCGGAACAAATCCACCTGGTTGTATCCCTTACTTTGTTTGTTTTTTTTTTTAAAAAGAATAAAACCCACAACCAACAAATAATTAGTTTTGAATGCTACTGTGGACAATATGAAATAATGTGTAACAGAAAATAGTTTTTATAAAAAATTACATCCTATACCCTATAATATACAATAGATATGCACTGGGATGTAGGGCAAGATTCATCCAGAATGTAGATAGTCACAAAATCAGGATCATGGGGTGTTATCTAGAGCATGTAAAACTCACTGTTAACAGGGGAGATAGGAGGAGGACATGATTTCAACTAGCTTGCCTGCTACATATGTGCTTGAGGAGAAATGGTGCCCAAATTTTACCTCTAAGCCTGGCAAAATTAGCTGTATTGATTTTTATCCACATCTGCATCCAAACAAATTGGCATGTTAAATCCCGTATTTACAGACCAGTTGTTACTATGGGACTTGGGCAGGCAGTGATATTCACAATTAAGGAGTAAATCTTAAGTCTGACTTCTCTTGCCTTTTCAGTTCTTGACAAAGTTTCTTTGTGACATAGTTATTTTGGGGGAAAAAAAACCCAAGAAACCAACCTTAAACAGCTCCATTTGCCATCATCTTAGAAATTACCTCAGATTAGCAATGCTGGATTCTCTAAGTCTACATACACAGCCTCTCATGCAGATAACTACATAAGTGACAGCAAGAGACAGTAGGCTATCCTCCTCTCTGTGGCAACTTGTTGTGATATTTGGCACTCAACCTCTTCCGTTGAGGGTCACTTATGCACTTTCTCTAGTATAGAGGATGCAAAATGGCACTTTATTATGTACTGAACAGAGTTATATAGTGTTCCCCCTAAGCCTCGCCCATCGTGGGTGGTTACTGCATTCCTGTAAAGTAAGCATATAAGCACGTAATCTTCCGAGCGCCTATACTGCCACCCAGTGTACCACAACAGTGTACCGCAACACCTCTCTACATAATTCTAAGACTCATGTTTTGCTAAGTGATTTCACAGTTAATGAGTGAGCTGGCAAGTAGAAGAACAGTTACAGCTAGGAATCTTGGTTTAGAGCGAAGATTTCTGGAGGAGGAGCAAGGACTCAAATGGTAGTGTGGGAAGAGGAAGATGTGCAGTTGAATGGCTGCAAACACATTGCAGGACTGAGAGCAAATGCATTGTATCGGGTGATGCCTGAAGCAAAGGCTACAGATGCTCTAGCTCTCTTTTTACTCAGGGCAGCCTATACCTAGAATTGACAAGGGCATCAAATGATTCTCGTCATCAAATTACAGATCTTAGAAATTTGAACATGGTGTTTAGATTGTGAAGAGGTAAAACTCTTAGAAACACTTTTTTAGGTTGTTTGTTTTTTTTTTTAAACTCACCTCACAGAAAAGAATAGCCATCCTGTAGAGTGAAACTAATCTTTTAGGAACCGAGCAGTTTTTTGACAAAGAAATATGTAGGCAAAGCGGCTGAAAAACTTTTTTTTTTTTTTTTCCTGAAGAGAAGCAGCAGCAAGGTCCCAGTGGAGCAGTATGGGTCTTTTTCTTTTCCATCTTATGAAAAAGTATTCTGATACTTGCTGTTCTTCCTTTGCCAAACTCTTTTTTTTCTAACCTTGCACACCAAGATGTCATTTGTACTATGGGAGAATGAGCACATCCTCAGCTGTAGAAAGAGGGCAAGTATAATGAAAGGCCAAGAGGAGGTGTGATGCTGTACTAAATGTAACATTTTATATGTCAATGAAGAAGCAGCAAAATGAAATGGTAGGGAAGTGCAGAAAAATATACTACATTACTTATTCAGTTTGGTACAAGTACAGTTAATTGAAACTTAGTAGGCAGTTAAGTATTCAAGATTTAAACTCTAAAATACCTGATGATTTGTAAGTCTTATTGTGATATTTGGAGATTGGACTTGGGCATTTTTTATTATTTACATTGACAATATCGATTCTAGTCTGTGGATTTTTAGTCTGAAGGATTAACATTTGCCAAAGTTATGAGCAATAGAAAAACATCATATAAAATCAAACAGAATGTGTAAGAGTAGAGAAGGCCAAAACTCACTTTGGTTGTATTTGAGTAGAAGTAATCCAGATACCTAAACAGAAAAATTTGTTTGCTTGTGGGAATATGCAGACTGTAATGAATGCTGTCTAGGCCCTTGGCATATGCATTTCCCTCATCTCTTGAAGATCATTCGTTCTGTCCAGCTAAATGACAATTGTAAGTTTTACACTCGGGACACCTCTGCTTCTTTTACATCGGGCATCCTTGAAGAAGCAACGTTTCAGTAAATAAGTATTTGCCAGCAGATTAATGAAATTTAAAAGGGGCTAAATTGAATTATTGAAATGATAGACAGATGTCACACCAGGCAAATAAGAATGGGAAGATTTCTGTGGTTTTCTTTTGATTGTATGAAAAGTAATTACATTATATGTGACAGGTGTTATACTAGAATTTAATCCAAGACTTCCATTACTAAAAAGAGAAAATTTGAGAAATGCAAAGCACATTTCTGCTAACTATACACTTTTGGATTTCCCATAGTTCTTTATTTTAACACATAATGTGTCATAAAATTCGTATAAATTCACCTAGCCTAAGTTTGCTAGTAGGAAATTTCTGTGCATAGTACAAGTCAGTCTGGTGACACCACTTCTGGAGCGTTGCTCTGTCCACTTCTGGACTCTCCAGTATAAGAGATTGGACTGTTCGGCTTGGAGAAGACAAGGCACAGGGCAATCTTCTAAATAATGCACAGATACCTGATTTGGGGGTAGTAAAAAGTCAGACTCAGCAATGGTGACTGAACGATAAGCAGTATGCACATAGTAATATGGGAAGTTCTATTTAAATGTAAGAAAATGTTTTTTTTTTTTCTGTGAGAATTGTTGAACTCTGTAACAGATTGTCCACAGGGGCTACGGATTCGTATCCTTAGTATTTTTCTGAAGGTCAGTTGATATCCTTAGAGGTATTCAAAGCAGAACTGTATAAGGTACTAGGTAACCTGTTCTAGCTGATGCTACTTTTAGCAGTGGAGGATCATTCCTGGAGGATCCTTCCTGAATTGATTCTGTGATTCTGTGAAAACTCCGCAAGCAGCCAAAAGAAAACACTTCTTACTACATAGCATGAGATGAGATAAATTTGTCCCTTGAAGGCTGAGTTGTTAAATTTACTTGACAAAAATTTATAAGTAAAGCAAATTATAATAGTCATATATTATTCATATAAACCATGCTAAATTAACATAAAGTAAAATATATAAAATCTGTATATAAACTCTGTGCTTACAGAATTATGTAAATTTTATTTATTATATAAATAAAATACTTTTCCCAATTTTTCCCATTTCTTTGGAGAACTATGTAATATCATGCAGCCTATCTTTGAGTGAAAGCTTCTGTCTGGGCCGAGAGTTTTGCAGCAATTGTAAGATGACCAAAATCTGCATGATTTTTTGTTGCTTCTCCAAAGTTGTTATGAGTGAAGAATTTAATGAACTTTTTTGGCTCTTATTTCAATAGCGGTGACATTCATGTGAAGGCTGATATGCCTACAGTGAACAACATTATTCAGCTTTCAGAAAGCCATGTGAGCTACGCTTTTGTGTCTTTGGTACCTGCACAACTTGGCAAAGAATATTTCATCCTGTCTTTACTTCTGACATAATAGAATACATGGTAATAACTCAACAGCATGAGTCATGGCATAATAAAAGGCTTTCTACCTTCCTCAGTTTGGGCAAAATATAAAAATGAAAATCTGTAATGTATTTAAAAAATTGTTTTTTCATGGCTAACTTTTACATGGTATACAGTATTTATTTGTCAAGAGTAAAATCAGTGATTATAGGTGTCAACAAATGTTTATAGCTATTTGGAAATATTTTACTGCTGTCAACGAAAAAACCAGGCTTCATCTTTCAAGTTCCAATTCAGTATTTTTCATATGACTATATACAGCCACTTATAGTGACAAATTCACACCTATGTTTATCTCCATGAAAAAATAGGCTTTTTATGGCTCACTAGTTCATTAAAATCATAATTAGTAATAAACCAGCAGTAGAGATGTAGATTATTTGGAAAGGACAGGGGCCAGCTTGTTAGACAGTATGTATCATATAGAGTTCAGATATTCAACTTACTGTTATCCACTCAGAGAAGTAATTTATATTGACAGTGTAGAATTTCTCTTTGTCTAAAAATCGCATACAAATTTTCCACACACTAAAAATCAGTCTAGGACATCCTTCAGAGATAACTTTAATTCCAAGTAAATAGTCTCATAAACATTAATGTATTAAATGTCTTTTGCCTGCAATACACTGGTAGTGTATACGAAGTTCTATTTTGGTGCACACTGCCTTTACAAAGAGGCTTAACTGTACAACACCACATAGGGCATACGTTGCAGAAATAGCAAGGGGAAAATCAAGAGTTCCTCTTTATATAGATCCTGAAGCTCCTCAGCATTCTGAATTTCTGCAAAGGATTTTCTAGCTCAAACTCTCACTTAAATACTAGTAAGTCCTCCACTGGAGCACTGCGACAATATTATGACTCTGAAGTATGTCTGAAAAACAGTACTCAGAGTTCTGACAATCTCAGAGTTCATACAGTCTAAGAACGAAGTGGGCTGTTTGGTCTACAAATGAAATGGTAAAGGAGAAACGTAAGAATTTTCAGATCTGTAAAGAGATTATTGTAAAAAGGAAGGAAAATATTTGTTCTTGATTGCCGTGTTGGATAAGACCAGAAATAATAAGCTGTGATTTCTATGAGAAAGGTTTATAGTACACAACAGGAAAAACTTCATGGTGAAGATAATGAAGCTCTCAAAAAAGACTGACCACAAGAGTTGCGTCTCTTTATAATGAAAGTACATGCAGTGCTAAATTCCATGTGTTTCATTCCCAACACATAGATCTTCATAGGAGAATGTAGATTGTTAAAAATTGGAACAATATTGTTAAGACTCCTCTCATATAGATTTATATGAAAGAGTTCATGTCTTTTAGTAGAGAAATATGTTTTTCAGAAGAAAATGCTTAAAAATAAAACTATCCGAAACTTATGTCGAATTTATATTAAAATAATTTTAAAAGGCCACATTATTTTATATTAAAAAACCCCTTGCATTCTTGAACTCTACCATCTGCAAAAGATACATAGATGCAAAACCCTGTAAAAAATACTAATGAATTTTAATATGCAACAAATATGTTTACTGGCTTGTTTTCATCATGGTGATCCCCTTGCACTGATCTCTACGTTTTCAACTTCCTCCTTGCATTCTTTCCTTCTTCTGGGTAAATACATTCTCTTTTCCTTTACAGTACTTTCAAGGTGAGGAAGGAAGGGCAGACGTAACTTGCTGGCTAGATACCACTGATTTCTCTCTGAGAATGGTTCCTTATTTGATTTAGAAGACATGATGTCTGACATAAACGCAGTCCTACAGATCTTAAAATGTAGAAAAGCTGGTATATCTGCCATAATTTCCTACTGATTCTCAACTCTGTCATGAATCAAAAGGAAATGAGAATTGGACAAGGGCTTAAAAGAGACAGTTAAATTAAGCTTAATCATTTATATGAACATAACATGAATTTACATGTAGTTTATTTTAAGAGGCATTTAGCTGGAGTTGAGGTAGCATAATGTATTTGTGATATATTCTGGTTCCATTCTGCCTGATGAACTTTTATATTTGGAATTCTTTATCATCTTGAAGATATAGAAATTTCATTTTACAAACAAAATGTTAATATTTCCAACTTATTGAAATTTAAGTAGATAGAAAAAAACTCATCAAAACCTGAGTTTTGCTTACTATCAGTTTTTATCAGTTTATAATTCAGTTTAAGAGTTATAGTTCTCCAGCCCAGATTCTGTCAGCCCAGAAAATTATTTTGCATTCTTGAAACTCTCTTTTCAACCAGAGAAATTAAATACATTCTGGTCTACTGCCTACTGAACTAACTAGTCACCAAAGTAGTCTGCCATTTAATAAACATTTGATATGGTTGAAAAATTTTCTATGTTGTATTGGTGAAAAAATATTTGCTATGAATTCAGATACTGGGTGAGACTGATATGAAATATTTACCACAGAACAAAGTTACTAAATATATAAATCCTTCACTAGATACAAGAAGTGTTCAAATACCAGGATTTTGGAATAGGTACGGAATTGGAAACTGTGGAAGTTTAATCACATGTAACTACAGTTTTATATGATGGTATTATTTCCTGTTTTAGCAGTTTAAATGAATTTTATCTTAATTTTTCAGCAAGTATAAGGATCAAATCAGATTTATTTGCTGCTGGTCATTGTGTGGCTTCTGGTAAAGCCTTTAAAGATCTGTGGAGGTGAAACTGCTTTTGCAAGTTCCAAGATTAGGCATCACAAGAGTAATAAACCTCCCCACTGCTTAAAAATAAGGCGTTTTTTTAAGTTACTGGAAACCACTTAAGATTGTACATGCTTTTCTGTATTTTACCTATTTAAGGTCCCAACATAACTAACTCCAAGGTCAATCTAGGAAATAAATTCAGTAGTAATTACAAAACTCAGGTTTTTTCTTGTGTTTGTGTAGAAGAAAGATTGAAATATTTCTTGATCTTGATTTGCCCTACAGATATACTGGTGCTCCTTACTGGTCTTTTCAACATCACCCTAGTCTTCCTTTGGAAAGAAACCCAGATGTGAAGGAGGAATTGTGTATTCCGGTGTCTTTCAAAGCATCGCCTTTGAGAACAAAACTCTCAGGAGCCCCTCAGAGAATGTACTTGCCTTGTAGTGTACACACTCTTTAAGCAAATTTATGCATTCTTCTGATAAATCAAAATGGCCAATGTAGTAAGCACATACACCTATTTTCCTCATCATTCAGGAAGTCTGTTCTGACAAAGAAATTAGCTTTATTTTGTCACCTCATTTATCACAGAGAAAAAAAAAAAAAAAAAAAAGAGAGAGAAATAGATTTGTGCTTTCGCTCATTTGACCAAGTTGAACACGAGCCAGCAAAGAGCCCTTGTTGCAAAGAAGGCTAATGATACCCTGGGATGCATTAGAAGGAATGTTACTTGGCTGGTCAAGGGAGGTGATCCTTCTGCTCTACTGAACAGTGGTGACCCCATGCCTGGAATAGTGGGTCCAGTTCTGGGCGCCACAGTACAAGAGAGACAGGGACTGACTTGGGACAGTCCAGTGAAGGGCCACGGAGATAATGATGGAAGGCTTGGATCATCTCTGCTGTGAGGAAATGCTGAGAGAGCTGGGACTGTTTGGCCTGGAGAAGGCCTAAGGAGGATGTCATCGATGTGAACAAATATTGGAAGAAGGGTGTAAAGAAGAGGGAACTGGGTTCTTTTCGGTGGTGTCCAGTGACAGAACTAGAGGCAATGGGCACAAACTGAAACACAGGGTGTTCCCTCTGAACATCAGAAAAAACACTTTTGTACCATGAGGGTAATCAAGCACTGGAATAATGCTGGAATAGTCCAGAGAGATTGTACAGTCTCCATACAGGGAGATAGGAAAAATCTCTCTAGACACAGTCCTGGGCAACCTGTTCTAGGTGGCCCTGCTTGAGCAGGGGTCTTGGACCAGCTGACATGCAGAAGTCCCTTCAACCTTAAATATTCTGTGATTGTGTGATTCTTTAGTGATGTTTTTTCCTAATAATTTTCTAATAATCTCATTACCCTGTTTTTCTTCTTGTTTTCAAGAAACAATCTATCCATAATTATTCTACAAATAGATTTCCTATGTGATAATAGTTAATACAGATCTCAGCAAGGCTTAGCTGAAAGGGGTTTTGTTTCCAATGCATCTTGCTTTGCGTTTTTCAACACGTTCACTAGTTGTTTAGTTCCTCTGTTCATTCAGCACCTTCAACACCTCCTGAAGCTCTTCATAGTGTTTTTGGCTTGCCTAGCTGATGATAAGTTGAAGAAATATATGGCTACTAAATATTTCAATACTAAATTTTTTGCCATTTCTTAGTTTAATAGTTTTACACTCAAACACAAAACACTTTAAAGATCTTATAGCCTTCCTATGCTAACCAAATTTTCAAAACATTTTTCAAATGGTCATAGTATTCTGTGTGGTTTTCAATCAAAATTTGAAGTATTTCCAAATTCTAAAGGAGACACATGCTGCTAATTCTATACTAAATTTTAGAAAAATGGTTGCTTTTCTGACTATTTGATAATTATTTTTATAACATATTATACATATATATGTTAAAAAATATAAATGTATTTACATATGGAAAGATAACTTTAATAATAATACTAATAATTTCTGTCTCTATACGTGCTTGCTGAAGAACAGATGCATATTTTAACTATTATATAAAACATTAATCTGCTTGAAGAAAGATTATTCTTTTCCTTTTCTTTATGAGTAAAGAAATTTTAAAAAGCCCAGACATCCCTGTACCTCAGAGAATGAAAACTCATTTTTGGTTCCAGGTACAAAACCAAAATCACTTGAATCTTGAATGCCTAGGCAACACTCACGTGCTCTCGTGCTCTACCTTTGTATATTAAGAAATAATGACTTCTGGGTTTTGTCTAGGGTTTTGCATTGTTTTTTATTTTCCATCCAGAGTTGAATAATAGTTCAAAATTGCTAATGAGATCTGCTGATATCTAATTAAAATGCAATGAAGTTAAATGATTTCTTCATATTTATTTTTATTTCTCTTCTGAGTACACAGGAAATTTATTCCCAGAAATTACATTTAACTGAGTGGTTCTATAGATTAGTGCATTTTTTTTTGTTTTGTTTTTATTTTTCAGATATAGTTATTATACGAACATAGTATGGGAAGAAGATATAACTTAGCAGGTAATCAGCATATAGTTAAAGTAATTTGGGTAATCCCTAAGCATTGCTTTCTTTCTTGAGGTGTCATATTTACAGAATTTTTTAAAACCAATGATTTTCTTTTTTTTTTCTCTGAGAAGCAAGAAAACTTACAGCCATTAGAGAAAATATTGTTGTTGAAGCAATGTATTGTTAAAACTGTGATCTTCTGGTAATTTTTTGCAAAATGCAACCACCACCTGAAATTGCCACCTCCATTTTGTTCCTGGTTTGGGAATGTTTCGGGTTTTATTAGTGTGCTCTGTGATCGATGGCAAGTCTTCCACAGTTGGTTTATTTATTATGCTGAATTCATTTATTGATCCCACAAACCACAAGCACAGCTCTGACTGATTGGGTATGAATAGATCCAAGGGAAGACACACATTTTTCTTGTAAAAGAATTGTTAATGACCATGCTACAAATACTAATGTAACAATTGATGGTGAATCTTTTCGTATTCTCTGCCTTCCATCACCTGAGTTGGTTAATGAACTGATGAGATGTCTCAGCAAGATACAAGGGTGGCCATTTTTCCTTAGAACAAGCCATGCTGATTCTACCTGAAAAAAACCCCAATACTTGAGTGCCAGAGAGGGGATTACTAGATGATGTATGATTATATACATAGAGAATTAAATGACACAGTTTTTAAGGAATCATGAGCATCAAAGACTTTAACATCAAGTGTGTGCATTATCTGCAGAGTTGAGGCTTTATTCAAAAAGGCAAAGGTTTAATGGTTTAATTACTTGCTTGGAATTTAGAAAACACGTTTGGAATTCAAGTTACCAAAGTTAAAATTCCCATTGACAAAGGCCTGTAGATACTAAATAGAACTTAGCTACACTTTAGATGTCTAAATGCAGGTATTTTCTTCTCAAATCCATGCCTGGATGTGATTATTTTTCTATGTGTTCTAAATGTACATAGATTTTGAAATGGCTGGATCCTCACAGTAAATGCTACTATATGCTATTCTGATGTAATCCTTAAAAAAAAAAAGCATTTCTAAATACCCAGACCCACAAAAGGATATCACTTTAGATAGATCTTTCTTCAACATTTCCTGTGGCTGATTTCTGTGGTGATTTCCTATCTCTACAGTAAACTGACAGTCTAATGCGTGACTAGGTGGAAGTCATGGCATTCACTAAACTGAGGTTAAGACGTTTTATGGATCTGGCATCTAGGCCAATATAACTGATTTTTTATTTGTGCTTTCTGACATGAATACTCCACCATTGTTTTATACTGTCCTAATAAATGTTTAGCTGGTTACAGAATCTCACTGGGCCTGAAGTTAGGATTTCTGAAATGTGCTTAGTAGTTCTTTTTTTTTTTTTTTACTGTTTTCCTTTCTTACAAACACATATATTTTACACTCTTTGAGGAGGAATTTTACAAAGTGTAAAGTATTTTATTTTGATGTCTGTAACACAATAGAGTTCCAGTTTTCACACATGAGGTGGATCTTTGGAAACATAGTTTAATTTAAAATCTGACTTAGTTTGATCAGTTTGTACCTTTGGTATTTATTTCAATGACTATGGCTGCTAAATGGTTGGTTCAAATTTCTGCATTATACTTGTAGCTGAGTTTGTGATTAAAGGAAGCTGAAAATATCATCAAACTTATCACACAGACTCTAAGTTAGCATTCTTCAGAATACCTGTTATACGTCATGGGATACTGTATAACAAGCCTTTTTAATACCACCACTTGAAAGGGGCACACTTGCAATTAAAACATCACTGGGCACCAAATGCTGTGCACTCCAAAGGTGAAAATAAAAGTCTGTATTTCACAGAGCTTCCTACCAGCCTGGGCTCTGCTGATAGGAATGTTTCATAGATAGGCAGGCCACTTTCTGCTCTGGGGTATTTTTTTCTTCTCAGTGAACTTATATCAATTTTAATAACACCAATAGGAGTTCAGGGTGTGCCTTAGAAATAACCTGTTTAGTGTATGGTTTTAAAACTAGTTTTATTTATTTTTCTGAGTGTAAAATCAAACAGAAGCAGATTATTATATAATTGCAAGAAGGTACTTCAGAGTGTTGTTTTATGTTGCTGTTAAGGAATAACTGAAGGATGAATATCAGTGGCCCCACTTCTCATCTGGCAATCAAGAATTGTAATAATGACTTTTTAAACTATACACTGTTATGCTTCTTGTGTAAGTTTTAAGTCCCAAGCCTATTTTTTTTTTATGAAACTGGTATTTAAAGACAAAGAAACACAAGACTCAATTATGCACAAGTCTGAAATGTGTTTTACTTATCTTTTTTTCATTCACTGTACTACAGTCTTTAAGAGGAAAAAAAAAAGCAGGCTCCTTCTACAAATTCTACTTTTATATACATAGGCTGCTAATAGAAGTATGCTGTATAGAAGAGGTCTCTGCAGAAAACTGAAATATCCTGAGGTCAAAACATGCATTGTTAGATGATATGGTATGATTCATTGACATTTCTATGAGATAGATTTATAGATTTATAGATGTATTCTATTTCTGAGTTTACAGGGACCGCTACAATTCATAGAGAGAAAAAAACCACACCAAAAACCATAAAGTTGCCAATTTTGAGAGTAAAAGATGGACCTTGAACATTTTGTGAATATCCTTTTTGAAAATTATACTCTTTGTTCTCTCTGGTCGTGAAGAAGGGACTTGTATTTCCTTCCCCAGCCTTATTAACATTCAGGAATTGATAATGGTGATTTTAGGTCTGATTGTACCAACACACCTTGAGATCATTTGAAGAAACCACCACTAAAGTCCTCAAAATAAAAATTTTATATTTATGAAGGTTGTTGATTTCTCACCCCCAGTTTCCTTTCAGATTATTTAAATAAATTTAAAATATGGAAATCTAAAATAAAACTAGAATTCTGCCATTTATCGGTAAGCTCAAGGTTTAATTTTACCTTAGGACAATGTAGACAAGTGCAATTTTGCTGTCAATCTACAACTGCAGCGTGTTGAATGGTGGGAATGATGGCAAAAACTCCTTTAAATGTTCAATTTCACAAGCCACTGGTAACAGCAAGTGATACATATATTGCACAGGAACAGGAGCCGAAATTTTTTTGTTACACAGCAAGTCAGTGAAAAAAAAACAAAATAGCTGTTGTTAAAGGACACTTAGGGATGTAGCTGGAACTAGGGAAGAAATACAGATTTTGTGAAAATTCTTTATCCACTTATGAAATTGGACACTTTCAATGCTGAGCACAAAAACAAAAGACACGTTAAATAAATCTTTTTCTAACTTTTTGAAGTCAGAAGCTGTATTTCTATTGTTTTGCTAGCATAAAAACATGCTCTTTGATGGCAAGTGCTGGACCAGGGCTTGACATTTTTTTTCAACGGTGAATTTCCAAGCCAATAATTTAAAAACATCTAATTTGATAAATGAAGAAACTTCTGTTATGCTATTTCTTGTAGATGTAAGTTAAAATTCTAAAGGACTGCCATTTTCTTTTTATATACAGAACTTTTCTGAGGGGAAAGTCGAACTCGATTGAATTGGCTTTCTTTGGAGTGTTAGTGTTGAACATAATCTGAACATAATCTTTTTCAGGTTAGAGAGCTTCAGAGATCAGGCAATAGATGAAGTCTCATTTTTAAGAGCTGCGGAGTTTGGGGTTTGGTATGTGGGCAGTGTGAACGGAAATGTTTAAAAATACCACTCAGGACTGAATTTTGCTGTAGTCTGGAGTTCATACACTGTATTAGTGTGGAGACATAAATATAAGATCCAAAATCTGTAGCCTGGATTATTTTTAATTATTCAAGTGATTTTCTACAGATTCTTTTCCATTTGTCTGTTTGATCTACTATTTTTCTGTAATTGCAGAAAAGTATAGATACAGCAGGAGACACGCACTTGTACTAAGAGAAGATTTTCACTAAAATCAAAGTGGCTGAAAAGCACTGGCCCCATTGACTTTCAGTGGCACTTAAACTCCCATAGTCTTCTTTTGAAAATTCCATGTAATATCTACTTTCCATAAGTTTCTTAAAATAATTAATTTTAGAGTAAAAAGGCAAAAATGGTTAGTGGCTTTCAACATCTTGATGTAGAACACTAGAAGTAAGTATTCTTTATTCCCAAAGAAGGTATGATCTGGCCTGTTCAATACATCAGTACTTCTTTCTTTTTTCCTCTAGTCAAAAGGGACACCCTGCTTTTGAAGACTTTGGATATTTCTTCAGTATACACAGAACTAAATGTATTTAAGTGCTATTTCTTCGAGAGAGATTTATGCCTGAAAATTTGCTGAGGGTACTTGTGGATTCCATAATTATTTTAAGAGCTCCTATATGATACATTTATGTCTTATCTTCAGATTTCATTTGTGCAAAAAGCTCCTGCAAGCAAATGGGACACACTGTTTTTCGTGTTGTCTAACACTATTATTTTTTTATAAACTCTTTAGTGTACTAACTTGGAAAAATCTCTTTTGCCTCTGAATACATGTAATTACTTTTAATTGTGAAATATATTTTTAATATATTTTACGTGACATTTACTAGTTTATTAATTAAAACTGTGGAGACTGAGTCCCAGCTGTCTTTAGCTAAGGGGTTGTTGTAGCTAACTGCTTCATTGCACAAACTGTTATTAAGGGAAATGTTTTGTTATGATTTATTAGTTACTAACTATCATTTAAAGAGAGACAAAAATGTTTTGTGACCTAATTGGCAAACTGAGATATCTATGGTGTTTTTTTTTTTTCTTTATTTTAAAATTAATCAAGACACTGCGGAGGTGAATTCTACAGTAGAAATAAATGTCAGTTTATCCTCCAACTTACAGCTCAAATGTAAGGCCTGTTTGGCCTACGAACTATCCTACAGGCTAGCTTTTACCTCCACTGTCTTCTACATGATGGTCTCTGACTATTATTCCTCCTAACACAGTTATGAATTCCATGGTTATTACCAATACCAGGGCGTGGTAATCTAAATCGAACTTTAAGCCACTGGGAAACCTGCAAAAGTAAAGCACAGAACTGTAGTGAAGTTAGAAAATAATTAGCATGAAGACAAGAGTAAGAATTCAGAAGCTTAACTGTGACATTTCTCTCTGGCCCCCAGCAAACCAATTGCTGCTCTATAATGTCATCCTGCTTTTATCTTCTTTGTGATCAAGGAATTTTGCTTTTTTCATATGCATAGGCTGATACTGTAGACCACATTTGAAGACTATGGGTTATAGGAGGTTAGTTCCAATTATGCTATAAGTAACTGGCTTTCATCCTGAAAAGTCACATCCTCAATTGCTGGGTACTTCTCCAGGTTTTCCTTTCTTCTGTTTTTGAAAAGAGAGTTGTAATATTGGTCTGAGGTTTGGCACTACAAAAAAAACCAAACCAAAACAAAAACTTATTTAAAATACAAAAAAATATTATTAATGGCTAATGATCAAATAAGTGTTATATACCATTTAGCTGTTTAGCATAATTTTCCTGGTTTTAAGCATAAATGTGTAAATGCTAATTACATCACTTTAGTTCCCTTTGTGTAGACTCAGTGAAGATCAGGAGAATAACTAAGAGCACTGTAAATAAATGTATCCATTAACTTCCATAACCTACTTTTATATATCAAAATCAAATTACAGTCTTTCCAAATAAATCTTAGGTAATACCTCCAACTACTTCATCAGAAGGACTGTGATTTCCCAAAGACACTGCTATAACATTTGAATTGCTGTGTCTATTTGCACTGAACTTTGTGTACCATTTTGCTCATTATCAATATGTCTCTGGCAGAAATCATTTTTGTACACTCATGTAGATTAAAACTGGCTTTGAACTTAAATAATTCAACACCCCTCTCTTTTAATCTCATTTTCAGTGTTCCACATGCCTTAATGAAAAATATACAGTTCAGTGTTTTTATAAACTTTTACATGAAGCCTTTGTGGTGGTAAAGTGTCAAGTGAAAGTGAGAAGTTGATGGAAATAATCTGTTGTGAGATGTTTGGTTTAATTGTTTTTGACAAACTTCTAAAATTTCTGTATCCCGTATATTTTACACAAAGACTGAAATCCAGAACAGATGTATAATTTCTTTATCTGGAAAGTAATCTCTCCTATAGGTACTCATTTAAAGCGTTACAGATCTATCATATGTGAACTCTATTCCATTCCCTGTTGATAGCCAAATTTACAAAAATTGCATCTTTTTGGCATTATCAGAAACTTTAGTACTATTTCATACATGGTATTTGCTCAGCCTTTGACTATAAGTAATTATTGTTTCTGTATGAAAATCTAGGCTAGGAAGGGGTCACGTGGATCACCGAGTTGTGATGCCCACAGTCCACAAAGATACAGCAGGTGCATGGGTTAAAAGGATTTCACAGAGCATTCCTTCCACTCTCCACAGGACTGCAATACCACATTAGATGCGAATGTTTTCTTGCCTAAAACTCTGAGGAGAGCAGCACTATTAAATCATTAAAACCAAAAATCATTACCCAACAGCTGCAACTGAACCAGGTTTCTTTTCATTGACTGAAAGTTTCTGTCATTTTAGGAAACATACATGCTTCTTGGATCTTCTGATGCTTGTCTTGCTTGTAATACAATAAGCATAATGAAATAATTAAATAATACAAATCATACAGCTTTATGTTATACTGGAAGTGTTATTGCAAACTTAGACTCCAACGATATGAATAGGTGTCGTTAACAGCATGGAGCCTGCCTTGCAGCTCTGCACAGTCTAGAGAAAATCATTAACTAAGGTATCTTAATTTGAGAAAGCTTAGGTCGTTTTGTTTTAGTAATTATACACACGTGTTCAAACATAAAGCAACGTGTGCACAAGTATACGGATAAGCACAAGGACTGCCTTATTTCTCTTTAAAGTGCATAGCCAGAAGAAGCAAGCAGAAACAGAGAAGTGTTGGTCACCTGTCTGAGGGTTTTCTGATTTGACATGTTGCCGTGAGACCAACATTTGTCACATCAGACTGGTCTGAAATCCACCTCCAGTTTGACTGGGACAATCTCTGGGTGTAGTGGGGAGGCCAAAATACTATTGGCCTTTTTCCCTTGAGAGCTTCTGAGGGTTTGGGCAGAGGGCCCAGTGTACATTGTACATGGGAGGGGGTTCAAGTGGCCTCATATCATCTACGTGTGTGTGTGTGTTTGGTTGTTTGCTTTTTTTTTTTTAATTTTTTTTTTTTTTTTTTTTTTTTAGATATAGAGGCCAGTTCTGTTATTCTGGTTTTGCTGCCTAGATTTTTGGTGTGGATGGGAAAAGCAAAGTGGACATCCTATTCTGAGGAAGCATAACAGAGGATAAAGTTTCAGATCCCCTGATGTCAGCTGCAGTAGTGCTGCCTCTGGACTACCTACGTACATTCATATGTTTCATGGTGTAATTAATTTGTCTTCCTTCCTGAGTACCAGGAAGCTGACAGTGGCTGCCCCAGGCTTTATGAAGTTGAACTAGGTATTTTGATTTCATGCACATGGTATGGTTCTCCAGACTACTCTCAAAAACAAAGCAAAGTGCAATAAACCACAGTAATGCTCATGGTTTTAGGGATGCAGGCATGGTAAATGTCGCTAAGAGTCCTTCAGCATTTCGTCAGTTGCCTGAAGTTATATATCCATCTTTAGTTTCAGAGGAGTTCGGTCTGGGCTGAAAAAGCAGGAGGGTATATTTCACAGTGCACACTTGCACGATGATAATAACATGGAAGCTGATGTTTAGTTTCAGAGGAGTTCGGTCTGGGCTGAAAAAGCAGGAGGGTATATTTCACAGTGCACACTTGCACGATGATAATAACATGGAAGCTGATGTTTTTTGAGGGAAATGGAAGCTGACATGTCTTTGTTAGAACACCTAAGAGCTGAAGGAAACTAAATAATATGAATGAATGGGGTAGTAGATTGTGTCCAACAGTGCCCTACTGCCTACTTAGAGTTGAGGAGTTCAGCTTGGATAAGGGTCTGCCTAATGCTGTGGATGTGATTGATACGAACCATGTAAGTCTGACGTCATAAAGAACAATCTTTTTAGACTTTGACTACTGCTAGACTCAGGTTGAATCTGTTCACCTCAGAAGGCTGTTCTTGCCCATTAAGAATCTCAGTCTGACAGACTGCTGCAATGGGGACCATTTTCTCAACAGGCAGAAGTTTCCTGGAAAGTGGATGTTACTGTTGAAGAGTGTGTATTGGCTTCTAGAAAAGGACCTTAAATGTTTCCATTCCTAACTTAAAGCCTTGCAATTGCTACTATTCTTCTCAGCATAGTAGCACAGGATAAGGTCCTACATGTAGGTACAGATGTCCCTTGTAACTAATCTCCTGTCAAGAATAGAGGGAATTCCTGACAACAAGGATAGTACTCAGCTGTGCAAAAGGGAAACTCTGATCTCTCTTTGGGAAGGCTTGGGATGTATCTGTCATAGGTTGAGGACATAAATGTGTGGTAGGAGAGTGGAGATGGACATCAAACATCAAACTATAGCATGTTTTGGGAAATGTGTGAAAATGTGATGGAGCTCAGAAGTGATTTTGAAAGGAAAAGAGGTGGCTAAGTATTTCAGAAGTACTTCAGAAGGAAAAAGAAGAGCTTTATGGAAGTCTTGGTTGTGGCCTCACATTGTCTAATATTGGCCCGAATTACCACGATGTCTTTTCTGTCTATGTGGCCCAGAGTAGTTTTTCTGCAGGGTGCTATGATTATGTATCAGCAGGA
>NW_010399323.1:0-7635 GCF_000710305.1 Buceros rhinoceros silvestris | reverse complement strand
AAAGAGTGTAACTTTTGTGGTCTTGGGACCACAGAGGGGAAACAAACAAATTCAGATTTGCCTTCATAGGCTGTGTTGTGTTTCTTTGACATAATTACATGGTGGGTTTTTTTTTAAAAAAATCAGATCTGCAGTTTCATTTTATTTCATATTGAGAGGATGAAATCAAACAAGTAATCAGACTCATGTTAATGATGATCCAGCAAATTGAGGCATTTGACTCTGCTGTTTAGTTGTGTTTTGTGGTTAAACTGTAGTTTTACTTGAAACGATAAAAATTTCAAAGCTTTCTTGAAGATTTATATCTTTGGTTAAAACAAATATCCTGAGCCCTAAGATTATTTAAAACTATTTAAAGCTATTTATATGTCTCTATCCATTTAATTTTATGTACAGTGACCTGATAGGAAAGGTGTGCACAGAACATCAGAAAAAAGACGTTTAATGAGAACAAGTAAGAGGAACTGAGAGGAGTGAGCATGTCTTTAATTTACTGAATACCAATCTTGGGAGGTAATCTGTTCCTCTGCAGTTCTGGTAATGTGAATGGGAATTATTTACATGTATTAGGCAGCCTATTTTCCGTAAAGAGACCATACACTTCATATCAGTTTCTGCTTAAATAGGCATCTTAGAATAGTTCTTTCTTCTTATTCAGATACGGGAAGGCGGAGAAGAAAATTTAATTTCGGATGGCTTTAAGCAAATGTTAGAAAGGTTAACATTTGCAGACTTCCAAATATCTTTTGGGCAGCTGACATTTTCTAACACTAAGCTTTTTCCTTTAGCTGAATTACAGTGCTGGGCAGAAAGGAATGGATGTGTGAAATGCAATATGCCATTCAAATACAGAAAAGAAGGGGAAAACTGCTTGTAACTATTACAGAGAATAAAAGGTAAAATTGAAATCTTCTGCTAAAAGCAGAGTGTTCTGTTTGAGGCATTTCACATGGACTTGATATATTTTATGTATGAGAAATGCTTGAAACTTTTTTTATCTCGCCAAAATATCTCCAAGAATAATTTATTTTCAGATGAAGAAATTGTCAATTCAAATGAGAGAAAGGTGTGGTTTAAAATTCCACAAAACCACATTGCAAGCTGAACTTGAACAGCAGGCAGTGTTACTAACTGGACTAACAGGTCTGCATACCACTTTGGATTCAAGACAGAGTCAATCTGTTAAATTTTTTTTTTCTTTAAAACTGATGTGCCTATAGCATGCATCTCTATAGTATGGAAACTGAGTATGCATCACCAACATGCATGTCTGCTTATATGATGCATATGATTATTGTTGCTGGAACAGGAAAAAGAAAAGATATTTCTAACTACAGTACAGATGCACGCCAATTATTGACCTAAATAATTACAATGTGATAGTTTCCCAGCAGCACTGAATCACAATATTTTAAATTAATCAATTTGTACCATTTGTACCATGAGTCAAATGTGCCTTTGTAAATTAAAATATGTTTTGCCTAGAGAAACATGAATATAGAAATGTTGATTTACTAATCAGTCATGAGAATTTTTGCAGCCTCATGAGAAACTGGAGCCTGTGCAGTTACAGTTTGTCTACTAACACTCTTAATAACTTCAGGACCTTGTGGCCATCTTCAGCCACATTTAACAAAGGAATAGATGTCACTCAACAATGGGACATTGCAATGATTTTAACTAATTTTATTCATTTACCAAAAAGGAAGGGAGTTCCTCTGAAGGCAGAGGAAATACTGCTAGAGGAAATGGAGGGTATTGTAGGATGATTTGGTGAAGAAAATCTGCTAAATTAGGACAAGCAGGGGATGTGGATGTAGAGAGAACCTGACACTATTGTTATTGAATGGGGAACTGCCAGAAGAGAACAGAAGAACAGGGTTTGGATAAGGATAGGGTGAAGGTAAGATCTTGGTTTGTTTCAATGAAAATAGGCAGAGGCACCATATCGGAAGGTGAATGTAAGTCCATGATAAACCAGTTTTAACCATAGTTTTATGGTTAGTAGGACAATTCAGAAGCCTTTAATTCATAAGATAGCAGTAACAATGGCAGCAACGATATTGATAGCCATAAAATTTCTATCATTAAGATATTGCCTTCTGTATACAAAATAAAGATGAGCTTCTCTCATATTCATGAATTTGACTGTAATACACATGTCAAATCTAAGAACCGTGAGCAGTTCATAAGGGCCATAAGATAATCAACTCAGCTGGGCATTTTATTTCAGGAATGATTAGCCCTTGCTCTAAACATCACGGCATAAAAATGTACACATAGCCCTTGCAGCAGAACCCACATCTTCTTGGCTATAACTACTAGGCTACCAAGGTGACCTTTTTGTGTGTTTACTCACCCTGTTTCTTAAAATATTTGCTGAGCAGTGAAAGCAGATACAAAAGAAGAATAATAAGCACTGTACCCATAAGATGTACTATCACAATCCCAACCTGTGAGTGTTTTGATTACTGATCTGAATAACTGGTTGTGATTCCTGGTGATGGAATCCACATAAAGTCTAGGAAAAATAATAGGATTTCACACTCCTCTATTTTCCTCTGCACATTTTCTCTATGAGCTTTGCCCTTTGCCAATGGACATCTCCATGCCTTATTATTATTGTGAGCTCTATAAAGAGCCCAGTTACCCAACTTGATATTGATTTTGTTGGAGGCAGAGACCTTTGTTTGATTTAGCCCTGTATGTGTTTTCCAGAACTCGGTTCCTACTAAAATCAGAAGAACCTAATGAGAAGAATATTATTTTCTACAAATTCACGGATACTTCCAATTGCTTGCTATAGGAACCTGTTCAGAATGTTAAGCTTATGAGAACAGAGATGTCTTCTTTCCTTTCTTGTACCAAAATGAAAGATAAAGTGTGGTGCCTATGGGTGTAAGTGCAATACAATTAGTAGTTGTCCAGACTTTATCTTCATTAGTTTATACATCCCTTCTTTTTATGGCTGATCATGATTCAGTGTTTGTGTGTTAACTTTGAGATTGAAAATCCCAGCCTTTGGCTGGGATTTG
Organism: Buceros rhinoceros silvestris; assembly: GCF_000710305.1. Classification (NCBI taxonomy): domain Eukaryota; kingdom Metazoa; phylum Chordata; class Aves; order Bucerotiformes; family Bucerotidae; genus Buceros; species Buceros rhinoceros. The sequence continues at coordinate 4,600 of NW_010399323.1, read as the reverse complement.
ACAGCATGTCATCTAGTATTTGTTCTTAACACTTTCTGTGCAACAGTGTTAACTGAAAGGATAAGATTTGGTAAGTACATTTGTTTTAAAAAAACATGTATTTCATATAAAAGCTGAAGAATACTCTCTATAAAACTGGAGAAACACTTAAACCCCATATCTTCTATATTATTTAAGTATAGAACTCATAGTTATAGGTTTAAACATACACTCAAATATTTTGTTGAATTATGCCCTAAGTATTACAGAACATGTATCTGGTTCTTAGGAGCAGGAACATGAGATGCTAGACTTGGGAACTGGATGCTAACTCTGTGAACAACACAGCTCAGTGAAAACAATTTACGTGTACAATCAAAGCAGGGTTGTGTGACAAAAGCCTCTGTGGCTGTTGTTGGGGATTGAAAAAGAGAAGTAATTCTTGAGAATATTTTGGTCCAATAGCAAATGTAACCTAGTGAAGCTGAAATACTTAATGATAAAACATCCATGATAGTAGTGAAAGTTACTATCAGTTAATCTACTCTTCAGTAAAAAATAACCAAGGTAAGTTTTCAACATTAATACATTTTCTCATTCTGTACTAGAATAAACATCAACTCTTTCCTAAGATTCAGTTTTAGTAACATGACGTTGAACGTTATCCTAATTATTAGAGTGCTCACCTGCAAGTGGGCTGTTCACCTTCCCGTCTCTGCTCTGACCATCCCAGAGAGGTCTGTAACCTCAGTCCACATTCTACCTAAACACCAATAATTATCAGTTCATTGTCTATCATAATTTTCATTTTTAAGTTTCACAGTGAAACCTGAAGAATTTAATTGTTGTAAATTACTCATTCATTTTTCCTTTTTAGTGAGTCACTTTGTTACAGAAATGAACAAGAGGAGTTGCCATTCTGGTGTCTGCAATGGTCATTATTATCGTTGTCTCAGTTGCCTATTATGAGTATAATTTCAGTTCTGGTCTCATTTGTTGATGAAATAGGGTATGGTGTGGTGGTCTATTTTTCCATTTGGGGAAATCAGATTTATATTGGATGGTGGAGACATGAGGCAATTAAACACTGTTTTTGATAAAAGTGTGCTGTTGTATAATGGAATTGAAACATTTAAAATTCCTCATTTTGCTTGACATTCTTGGTCTTCTAAACATGTTTAGGATTTTTTAATCTTTTAATCAAAAATACCATTTTCTGTTAAAATGTATACTGAAGGAAAAATCTGAGGTTAGGAAGCAGGAGTAGAATCAGACATGAACTAACAAAGAAATGAAGGAATAGAAGCTTTCTGATGTAGTCAGAGATCTCTGCAGATGCAGTTGATCTGGGATTTTCTATTTTTTTTTTGTGATCTCTTTAGAGATCCTTGAATGTATGTGTGTATGTGCATGTGTGCGTGTGAGATAAGAGTTAATTTCATGGTTTTAAACTATTTTTTTTGTAAAATTATTCTTTTTATAGCCAAAATAGTTATTTGCCTAAAATCTATATGGGTGTGAGAATGCACAGGCAGGATCCTATAAGAGAATGCTGTAGGAAATATCTTCAAAAGCATTGCAATTGGATGCATTTCTCACCTACTCTCAAAACAGCTTAAGTAAAGAACTTCTATCCTAAATCTGCAACACATTTGAGTCCTAAATTTCATCTGATCAAAAGCATCAATAATACTCTTTAAGAAATAGATGTGCTGTTAATTTTGTGTATTGTTATATGGCAAGAAGCCAGAAATTCCTCTTTCTGAAAGAAAGTTTAGGTCAAGGTGGCCATAGCTATCTATTGAAAAGACTGATAAAACTCCCACTGTTCTCCAGCCCTGTTATCTACGTGTATTCATGCGGATGAATACAAGCAGTGAAGGCCTGAAGAAGGCATGTGATCACTGAAAGCCAACTGCCAACCTGTGTCCATTTTCGTAAGACTTTTGTTAGTGAAAGTTTATATTGTTGATTATAAGACAGCTAATATCATGTGCAACATATCAATGATGTTATAAAGCCTTAAAGAACATACATATTTTACAGTGAATTATGTCTGTGACTATAACCTTTCCCTCTAAACACCTGAGAAAAACTCTTTGGAATTTTTACAAAGGATAATAACAGCTACAGGTATGCAAACGTTGATATGAAATACAAAAGTAATTGAAGTATAGTAAAGGGAAAGGAATAGATGAATAGGAAATAAATGAAAGCTGAAGAAGAAAATGGGGAAAAGAAGGAAGGGAAGGAGTAAGGAAGGAAGAGAGAGCCACGTGAACTGGAAAAAACTAGAAAAATACAGATGATAGGTAAAAACAAGAACAGCAAATACAGAAGCTTTAGAAATACGTACCATTAGTCTGAGCTGTTTTGGACAGCTAGAGCTTTCTGACTGGTGCTATGAGAGAGGAGCACAAAAGAAATAGAAAGAAAATAAATTTTGATGTTTGAGTGGAATGTGTACATACCATTTTTGCAGATTGAGAACAAGAGGAAGCAGTAAGGACAGAACAGTTTATAGACTCAGATTTTTTTCTTATGTAAATAAATGGATATTTAGTAACTACTGGGGATGTACAGTGGGGTCACAAGCTATACTTCTAATGCTGGTTAATATGGAGAAGAAGACGAGGAGCAGTACAGTTTTGTGAAGTTCTCTAGTAGATCAGGTTGCATTGTTTTATCAGTCATTTTGTCCCAGTACGTAAGGCTGGCTGTGAGTTTTGTGTTAGTCTTACATAAGGTTTATAAAATTCAAGGATATGAAAGTGCTTGGTGGTGGAGGGAGCCTGAGTTTTGAGTGTAGTGTCTGAGGCTTGAGGGCAGGGAGTTGTCCAATAGGCACTTTATTTTTTTTAATTTTCTTGAAATTTTCCACTCCCTTTTTCCATTTGCATATCTCTTTGTTGGCTTGGTTTTCGTGAACAATAGTGACCTTACTTAATGCCTCAGAACATCCTCTATGATCAGAGGTACTTGCACTTTGTCAGACATGTTCTATTCATCTGGAGTACTTGAAATGTTATATAAGGAGACATGGGCCTTGACTTTGCTGTACGTGTTTCTAAAATTCTTTCTGAGATCAGTAAGGTCTGATACACAGAGAACACAACCTCAGAGAGAAAAGGAATTTTTGTCTGCACTCGCTATAATGCTGTTTCGCCGTTGCCGTAACTATGCTAAGATTATGGAAACTGGATACATGTTCTCTTACACTTGCAAGAATGCACTGCACATGTGAGACCAGTTAGTAACTGTAAAGTATATTCTGCATAGTCTTAGGACCAGACTCACTGATTTTACACCTCTGTTCATCATATATCTGTCTTGCACAGCCTTTTGCAAGGCTGGAAAAAGGCTGTGCAATAACTACACTAGAATGTGTTTACAGCTTATCAGGTTACTATCACTTTTCAAATCTTTCCCCTTCATTTTACTGCTACCTTTGCCAATGTCACTGAAAAAATGCTGAAATTTTATGCAACCAAGGGAACAATAGTTCTCTTTGGGATAGGTTTATATTTCTTGAAATATATATTGTATCAAATTAATAAAGTCTTGTCTGACAAGAATCCTCTAGATGAGGCTGGTAAGGAACTGACATACAGTGAATATAGGCTCTTATTTAATTTTGAGTTCTAGGGCATTATTAAACCAAACTTAACTCTTAATTGACTAAACATCTGACACAGGATATCTTCTTGTCATGTTTTACTTCATTTGACTTTTATAATTTTATATTTCAGTTGAGGTTTTATAGTAAGTTTACGCTATCTAAGTCCTTTCTTGCATCTTGCCATTTCAATTCCCTTCTAGAATATTGCATTTGTATATGTTATTTATAATAGTTTTAGCAGATTATAACAGTTGAGACACCAAGAATGAAGCTAGAACTTTAAGTTTTATTTTTGCTAAAAAGACTGCAATACAAAAACCCAAAACATTATTTTAGAAGCAGCAATGACTTCAAACTGATTTCCCTTAAGAATATCCAAGATAATTTTATTCTGTTAAAATTCGTACTTTCACACTTTTGCTTGTTATTAAAAATTGTTCTCATGTTTGCCAGGTGGGATGTGAATGGCATTAATCACTGGGCTATAACATTAGGATGCCTGGAATGTCTTGGCTTCCTCAAAACTTTGCACTGCCACACAGTATATATGCCTGGAATGCTCTGTGTATGTGTGTATGTGAATAATATTTATCTGTGAGAGGAAAAAGAAACAAAAGACTTTAATCGCCTAATTCCCCTTTTTGCTTTAGGACATAGATTGTTGATTAAGTGGCTATACTAGCTGCTATTCAACTCAATAAATAATATTGAAGATAATTTGTATCTGCTACCAGTTGGCCAATCACGAGACAAACTCTCTCTCTAATTAGCCCTCCTCCTGTTCCAGGAGAAAGCCTTAAGAAAAGAGAGAGGCAGAAAGAAAAAGTTTGTGAGACCTCTTGATTTTGGGAAACTAAACCAGCTTTCATAACAGTAGCTTCCTACTGTATAGTAGTATATCTTACATACAGAAAAACAAACAAGATATTAACAAGTTTATATAGGATTAGAAGAGCTGGTGTAGCGAGGGTTTCATTCATTCATTCATTCACGGCTTGGCTT
>NW_010399322.1:106613-129647 GCF_000710305.1 Buceros rhinoceros silvestris | reverse complement strand
GCTGGGGGAGGTGGAGGGGGGGAGGGTGAGGAATGCAGAACCTTCAACTTCCCTGTGATTTTTAAAAAGTCATCTGCTTCTATCTTCTGCTTAGCTACACAGGGCTGAACTTTAGTCCTGAATATCAGGGTGTGTACAAGTATTGCACTTTAACCCTAAGTCTTGTTTGTTCTAAAACCAAATAAAAAATTTGAAGAATCTTACATGCTTTCCACCAGCCTTTTCAGGATTAAAATAGTGGTCATTTGTGGGAATTTTCCTTTCTCTGCTTGTGTTTTACTGTACCTCACGAACTGGCCTAGAATTGACTTGACCTTTCATATCACTCAGCTGAAGAAGCCAAGTAAGTTTTCAATTATTTCCAATAAAATGAGAATGCTGAAAAGAGAGGGGAGAGGATTTGAATAAAATAACATGGTCTGCTTTTAACTTGGAAATAATGATACAGCTCTGAACTTGTAACTGAAGACTAAATAAAACCCTCAGAAGAGAATATTGTTTTTCTCCTATGATACAACAGGACTCCTTTCCTCATGCACAGTTCTACAATAAAAGTTTCTCTGGGCTCTAAATGTCTTCTGACAACTGGACCATGTGCCAAGGAGTTAAGGTGGGGAAACTGTTTTAGATCATGAGTTTGACTTTTAAAGTTAGATTAGGCTTTTGTTGCATAAAGTTCCTGAACCGTGTTACGATAGTGGAATTCAAAGGGGAAGAGCGAGGGGAAGGAGCAGAGGACACGCTGTGCCACAGGCCTCCAGTGCACTCAGTGTCAAGTCAAGAAGTGTGAGTCTTCAGTCTTTGTGCTTCCGCTTTCTTAAACACTGATGTGTGGATTTAGTGTGCTAGCTATTATTTAAGTAGGTTGTTTAAAATAATTACATTTCAGAGTCCATTACTCAGTATTTTTACTCTTGTTTGCCTCACATAATGATCATCATCTGTTTGAAATTAAGGCTCCATATGGAAATAATCTGGAGTGCAATGGCTGTGTTCTTACTTGGATATTTCTGGGTTTGTTGGTTTGTTGTTTTTTTTTTTTTAATACATCTAGATGTGGCTGAAAAGAAAAAGAGACGGATAATGGGAGTATTTTGGGGTATTTCAGTCTCAAGAGCCGCTCATAGAGTAGCTAACTTCCCAGCAAAGGCCTGATCACCAGCTACTGAATAAACCTGCATTATTGCTCCTGTTTGAGCAGCGCTTTTGGTGAACTGTTTCTTCATCTATTTCCATAGTGCTGATACCAGCAGTTTGCTCCCTGTGAGCCTCCTGAGCTCTGTCAGGCAGAGTTTCCATCAGACTTCAGATGGTTTTGTGTGAGGGGTTTGGTGGGGGGGGTATGTAAGTATTGTCTCCTCCTAATGCAGGGTGCATTAGCTGACTTTCATCCCGCTTTGCCCTGTTGTCTGTGTTTTCTTTTAAGGAAAAAGTAACGTACATCACAAAGGTAAGGTGTAAGCAAAATTGTTATCTCAGGGCTTTGAAGGAGGGGTAGGTAGGCTCCTGAGGATGGTGGTCCCCATAGCACATCCATCTTTTCTTAGGTAGACCCAACTCCACAGACAGCAGCACAAGTTCCTGAGCTTGCGTCTGGCTTTACCATTGATGTTCATGTAAGTTGCCAGCTGCTTTGCCTGGCTACCTGGGCTTGCAACTGAAACATCATTGTTTGTTTATTGTATCACTCTTACAACCTGAGGCACTTGTTTAATCTGCTTTGGTTCTTGTCTGAGGCCTTCCAGGGGAGCAGGAGTTCTGTCCTCAGCTTCTCTTGACGTCCTTCCACCCCAGCACTGAGGGTAGCATAATTACGTCTTATCTCCCAATGCACAATCCTCTGGAGTGGTGAGCTGGTTCGATGACTGCTGTCTGTAGTCACTGATGTCTCCAGCAGATGTGGGGTTGTGTTGCAGAAAGTGGAGGTGGGACCTAGAATCAAAAATTGTAGAACTTTCTACGAAACTTTCTGTCTCTTAAATATCCATAAAAGTTCTGTATCCTCTGATACCAGGTTTCAGCATCACAGCCACCCTCTTCTCAATATGAAAACACTTTGTTTACCAAATACCCGTGTTACATTGTAGACCTGCTCTAGATTTAGACAGCTTTAACCTAATATCTGTTATCAATTGCTACTTCATTACTGTATAACGGTACCTGTTAGATGAAACTTGCCTTGGGTTTGCATTTGCTTTGGCTCTTTCCTGAGGTGCCAGTTGTCACCATTTATGCTTACTGATATTTTTAACCAAATCAAGTGGTCATCCTAGGAGGAAAGCATTTGGAGGATGAAGCTTTGTAGGATGTAATTTTGTAGTTATCCTCAGGGTTTATCTATTTAGACACTTGGAATTTTGCTTCCATGCTGCAGTGATGAGCAAGTATTCCCATCCTTTATCCAGTTAAGGTAAGGTACTGTTTTCCTGAGCACTGCCAGAAATATTTTCTTCATTAATATTGATGGTGGTTCACTCACCAGTATGTCAGGTTTCCTTTCTCCTACAGGATAGGCTTGTCACAGTGAACTCTGGACTCCCTGACAAATTTTCAATTCTTGAGCTTCTTTCCCCATTTAATACTGTTGTTTCTGGCAACTGACCTAGAGCTGTGAAACAGTGTCCAGTTGAAAGGTAATAATCTGATTTGCTTTTCAGAGTGCTTTGCAGCAGGCTATGGAGAGATTGTCAGCTCCCCTTAGCTAGGAGTGCTTGATGTGATCATTTCTGTCTGCTGTGTGCTTGCAAAAAATGAGGTAAGCCATTGCATGCTGTTTTTCGTGCCCCCCGCACCCCGTGGTTATATTGTCTTGACCTGTGGAGCTCACCACAGCTTGCTTGACTGGTTTTAAGCTCAGCATGACTTCCTATTGCAGAATTTGAGATGTACAGTCCTGACTGCAGCGTCAGAGTGCGAGCTTCATTTTGGGTTGCATTCAACCTGTAGAAATTGAATTGAGTTATTCAGGGATAAGTACAGGTCTCTTGGAAGTCTCTGTAGAGCTGCTGCTTTGGCTTCCCACTGCAGTCTGATTTATTTTCAGGCCCTGACAGTGTCGGAAAGGCTGGTCAAGATCAGCACTGGATTAGTCACAAATTCAAAACTGCATTGTTACTGCTCACCTCATCATGAACCCTCCCTATTATCACCCTCTGCCCAACGCATCTAACAGCTGCTAAACTTACCACGTACATCACTTTGCCAAATGAGGTCCAGTTCATTGTTGCTAGCAAGTTCTCACTTAATTTGAGGTAAAATGCTGCTTAATTATTTCCGTTCCAGAGGGATTCTGTATACTCAGTACCATGGCATTCAACTTTTTCATTCTTCCGAGTGCGTGTAAACCCAAACTGTTTTTTTCATCAGTTCTTCTTACGGTCTGATGTTTAAGAACTGCAGGGGGCAGAAGATGCTTGGAAACGTGCCTTCAGTGCCGAGCAAGCAGTCCCAGGGCACTCAAGAACCAGAAACTGTGTTTCTGCCTGCCAGGCCCCCTTGCTCAGCTCAGACCTCTAGCATCTAAGCCACCTTCTTGCGGACTCACGCTTCCCTTCTGGCCACTGCACACGCATGAGTTCAGCTGCTACTTCCCGATAGGGATTGGTTTGTTCAATGAATGTGGTGGAAACATTATTTATTTTACAAATGCCAAAACCATTTTTGTATCAATAAGGCTAACAATGGTGGCAAATGGCTGCAGAATGCTTTTTTAGTACAAGCATGTGTGTGCATATTAAATATGCCTATATGCATGTATAAAAATAATGAAAATACCTTGAAGTGTATCTATGTGGTGGTTTTGGTGGGGTATTTTACAGAGGGATTAGGGCCACGTGGGCCATGTTTTCCACTTAAAGAGAATTGAATCACTGTCCGTATTGATGGGAATTGTGTGCTTGTAAGTACAGTTATTTTAAAGGTGTTGATAAATGGCCTGCAAAATTAAGTATATCCAAATAGGCAAACTGCTGTGTATTCACTAAATGCATTTAACATGTTTGGTGGCAGTCTTTATTAGTCCACTTGTATATGTTGCACTGATTGAAAGGGCACCTTCATGTTTGATTGCTCTTCCGCATACAAGTGAACACTCATGCATGCAAGCAGATTGAGCATGATCTTTTTGTCATTTTCTTCGCTATTTTGCTGTCAATGCTCTGTGTGTAGTTAATTCATCTACAGATTCTAGCAGTGACATTTTATGTGTTTGGCAAAGTGAGGTGCATTGCTTTGAAGAGCCGTCTGTCTTCTGTGGCTAGCTGGCCTGGCTCTGACCAGTGTCTGGGTGCTGCAGAATCCGGCTGGGCATCACCGCAGAGCCAGGCCATGGAGCAAGCCCTGCTCAGCTGGGCTGCTCTGCTGATCAATGGGTATCTTCCAGCAGCTGAAACTCGCCCATCACAGACCTTTATCTCTAGGAGTGTATTTATCTGCCAAGTTTGATAGCATATTTTTGTCTGTCCACATAGATCTAAGTTTTTTTGAGAAAATAATGGATCAATAACTTTTGGTTTATTGTCCCTGAGGAATGCAAGGCAGGAATTTCATTTCTCAAAGTTTGGGTTAAGTCAGTGTGGTATTGGTGGTGAGCTCTGAAAGATCATCACTGTTTGGAGGTGAAACCTGCTCCTGTATTTTACATAGAGACACTGAGGGCATTGTGTGGGGGTAAAGGTGAGGGAAGTGGATGGGTCTAGCAACGATAAAGGATTTTATAGATGGTCAGACCTATTTGCAGCATTGGAATCCTGTTTGTGTTTCCTGAGCTTCGTTTTAGGTTGTGTGCAACTTGCAGTAAGTGAATTGTCTTACCAGGGGATAAATAGGGTTCTCCTGGCAGTCTCTCTATGTTGTCTCTGTCAATAAAGGGCTCGAGGACCCTTCTTGCTCTGATGCCCTTCACCCTGTCCTTGCTCTCCTTCTCCATGCTCTGGTATTTGCAGCTGCTGCCATGCAATTGATTTGTTAGTGGGGTGGTGTAAGGACCCAGGAGGTGAGAGCGCTCCGGGGTGAAGGCAGAGGGATGGCCTGCAGGCTGAACACTTTGCTCATCTTGAATCTCGTAACACTTTTTGTTTTCTCTGTTTCTAATGCCAGGTCAGGAATGGTGTTATAACTTCGACAGAATTATAAATGGTCCTAAAAAAAAAAATCAGAAAAGCAAAGTCCTGGGTTAAATCAGATTTGTTTGGATATTAGTTTTTGAGTGCTTGTTCTTTGAATCTCTGAATCAAAACTTTCCTCTGCTACCTTTTGATACTGACTACATCAGTATCACAACCTCAGAAGACATGCTGCCTACTGGACATAGGCACTGGACCTGGATGGCCTTTTCCTCGTTATTGTGCCGCAAAGTGCTGGAGCTGCAGTAGCTGCTTCTAGTTGCATGCCAGGGACAAATGCACATTGTGTGTCGCATTGCCATTATTAGCCTGTTGTTGCTAGGACCCAGAAGACAGACTTCCAGCTCAAGGAGCAGTTGTTGAAAACTATTTGGGACAAAATTGAAATGAGAGAATCACCTGGTGTCTTCAATATGTCTGATTTCAGGAATATGGAAAGAGGAAGAACCCTTAATTAAATGCTTTCAGAAGTCTTAATGAAATCAGATATCTAATCCTGCAGGTAGAACTGGAGCCACACTGGCCTCACATGAAGAGAATGAACTCAGTTGAAAATCAGCTCTGGTTTCACATTAAATGAAAGTCTCCAGAGACGGCAAGGGTTTTGAATCATAAAAACCCCTCAAAGTTATCAATAGGTTTTTTTGGAAGTTCAGATGTATTGTTAAAATGCAGTTTGGATTAAATTTGCTCCATCAAGACGAGATCTGTGAGTAGGATTGTATGCATTCAACACATGTCAACAGGTGAAGCAGGTGGTTGTCTCAAACGCACATCATCTGCTTCGTGCAGACTGTGTGTATGAACATATGTGACTGTCAATGTGCATTTCTGTTTAGCTAATATGCAGCCCCCACATTTTCTTTCTTTTCCTCCTCCCCAAGCAGCCTCCGTGAATCTTATTTTTGTTCTTTGACTGTTGGCATCAGTGAGTTAAAGGGGGAAATGTCACTTCTATGTCCTTTTTTCTTTTTATCCTTCTTCCTCAAGCCTTGATCTGCAGTTTTCAGATTCTTCACCCTGCACAGGTGTTCCTCCACCTGAGTGGAAGTGCACTTTGGTGTATCCTGCCAAGGATTTGGACAAGTCCTTCAAAGGGCAGAAGGCATGAAAAGAAAAAGAAAGCTTAACAAACTGGGGAAAAGTGCTTATAGGAATAGAAAAAAGGGCAGACATATCAGGAGCAGATGTAGTGCCATACTTTGAGTTCAGTTTTGTTTAAACGAGCCAGACTTGAAGTTCATGTCTTCTGAACCAGTACTCTACAGCACACTGGAAGTCATATATTATCCATAAATATCTGTACCAGCCCTTATTGCATTCTTGTTTATGGATAAAAGTGACCACTGTCATACTTGGGGAGGACTAGTGTATTCTGGCCTTTTCATTAACTGAAGTAGTTCAGAATTTGGTTTGGAAGGATCCTACTCCCCAGAGGGAGTAGGTGGTGGCAAAGCACGGGAGATCACAGAGGAGCAGTGACAGGTTGTGCATCTTGCATGTCTGTATTCCACTTATTGGCTGGTTTTAAAACCAAACCAAAAGAAAAAAGCTCCTGAAGTCAGGAGCAGTGCTGGCTTGTGTGTGGGCAGCTTCCTTTCTTCCTGCCTTCAGCTCTTAGAGGCTATTCCTTTAGTCCATCATGTTTCTCCATTCATGCCCCCATCTTACTTACTTATCCATCTTGTAAGTGGTGTCTGAAGGGGCAGGCTGTATCTGTGCAAGTAGTCATCAGAAAGAGAGACTCAGAGTTCATGTGGACAAATCTACATTAAGAAATTATGTAACACCTCACTGCCCTGTTATGGTGCGATGGAGAGACAGGAAGTTTCATAAAGGTTGAAATTTGCTCAGCGTCATGGAGGCAGGAGATGTGCTCCAGAGCTGACCATCAGCTGGGCACCTCCAAGGGCATGTCTGAGCAAGGAGGGACCAGAGGTTAGAAGTGAGCACTAGATATGAGCTCATATTTTGTAACTGAAGTGGAGAGGAACTAACCAAGAAGCTGGGAAAAGCTGATGTTATAACACAGGCTGCTAAAAAGCAGTTGTTAATCAAAGCTAATCTGTTCAAGGAAGTAAAATAATGAAAAGGCTCTTGGCTTGTGGATGGAAAACGTATGTTACCACATATATAACTCTTTTATTTTAGCAATTCATACTCTTTCACTCTCATCCCTTACCCCCAATAAAAAACCATGGATCCAAATTTCCATCAAAGGAAAGTTGTGGCTCATCCTCGTTGCTTCTGAGGCTTTGAAACAGGGAGCGGGTATTTAAGATGCTGTAATGCGTAACCACATCAAAAAGCCATAATGATAGGAACGGATCCTTTCTATCTAGGTTTCTAGCTAAGTATATACACCAGGATTTATCTAGAATGGCATGGGGCAGCAGCCTGTTTTGACCTGCTCCTTAATTCATCTCCTAAGAAATTTCTCAGAAAGTGTCTTGGCTGCTGAGTGAAGGGGGAGTTTGTGTAATTTGAACCTCAAAGAGGAATGATAATATTGCTGCCACACAAATGCATCATTGTGGTAATGAGGTGAGGTGTTTTTTAGCTAATCATTAACACTAACTTAGGCAAAAAAGTGTTGGAATGAAGCAATCAGGTTGGTGTCTTCTTCAGAAGTCACAAGTTCATGTGGAGTAAAAGGTGTGTGTGTGTCTTGGTAAAAGGTTACTGCTTCTGGGACTAAATATCAATACAATTTTATGTGTACCCAGTACCTGTGAATAGTGATTCAGATCACTGAGAAGGAACTGCTACTATTTCTAATCTGTAGGGATCTAAACAGGCTTGGTGGTGCAAGAATTTAACTGGGATACACCAGTCAATTTAGCAGTATCGTGTGGGTAATTACTTGTGTTGCAGTTAGAAAACAGGCTTAGTAAGTGGATTAATTACATAGTTTTAACTCTGATTCTTGAGGTAAAATGCTTGTGTGCATTACTTTAAGCCTCTTCTCAGATCTCCTTACCAATATAGGATCATAGAATGGTTTGAGTTGGAATGGACCTCAAAAATCATCTAGTTCCAGCCCCTCTGCCATGGGCAAGGACACTTGCCACTAGATCGTGTTCCCCATCCAACCTGGCCTTGAACACTTCCAGGGATGGGGCATCCACAACTCTGGGCAACCTGTTCCAGTGTCTTGCTACTCTCATAAAGATTTTTTTCCTTACATCTAATCTTAATCAACTCTCTTTTAGTTTAAAAGCATTACCCCTTGTCTTATTGCTACGTAGCCTTTTAAAAATCCCTCCCCAGCTTTTCTTTAGGCCCCCTTCAGGTACTGGCCACTATAAGGTTTCCCTGGAGCTTTCTCCTCTCCAGGCTGAACACAGGTTAGTGACAAATTGTAGACTCACACACATAAATTAGACCTAGAAGATTTCTGCAACCCTCACAGGCTCTGGGATAGCAAAACTAAAGCCAGTAGTTGCCATTTAACCTTCCTGAATTACAGAAAACTGAGAGTTGACTACTAAGTGTCTGAGACTGAGACACCTTTGTGAGCAGAGTGTGATATACTGTAGTCTTAGTTATGGGGTCACCAAGGAGTTATTGGAGGTTTTACATGTGGTGTTTCTCAGTGTCCTCTTGCTGCCTGACATCCCTTTTCCCATAAGTTACATGGGACTTCTCTCTCACCTGTAGCTGCAAGAGTCAATGTCTTCCTTGTGTATTTTCTTCGATGTTATCATCAGCTGACATGCAGGATATGATTTAGGCTTTTTACTGTGACTAGTATTACCCTGCTAACTGAAAACTGGCATAGGAGAGATTTGGTAAACCATCGTAAATGACCCCTTCAGTTTAGCTCATTCTCTGTGACAGGCTTAACTCAAACCAGATGAATAAGCTATCACATGATTTGGCATTTTGCTGGAAGAGCTGAGTATGCAGGGTTTTTTACTGTAGTCTGGATTTCCCACTGTTTAAAAGCATGTAGCATAAAGGCAGGAGGTTAGGGGATATTTTACAGATACTTATAAATGGAACCATTTGTTCTTTTAGACTGCCCTTATGGTGCACTCCCAAACAATCCTCTAAATCAAGGAAACAAAAGTTCAGATAAGCCTTGATGCAGCCCAAAAAACCCCCGTTTGTTCATGGCTCTTTCCTAAATGATGAGTTGGTTTTGTCTCTCTGTCCTAAAATGTAAAGGTCTTGATGCTGTGTCTGTAGGATATAAACAGAAAAATGTGTGGCTTCACGGTATTCCATTACAACGAATTGCATTTGGGTTTTGCTTAAGATCTGATGAAATCCACTCTGCACTCTGTATGATGGAGTTGTATTATCTAGTCAAAATCACAGAAGTCTTCTGAAGTTTCTGAACCTGAGAGTATACCTTCTTACCAAGCAGGTATTAATCCATAATATCCTTTAGCTACTGACTTATCACCAGTCCCATTCATAATATATGGGAGCTTACACTTGTTCTGTGGTATACGGGCCTGATTTGAAGATGATTGCAAAATTTGCATGGATTTTAATGGCAACAGGGAGGGCTGTTTAAGGAAATCGTGCAAGCCCTGCCACTGGCAAAGGGTGTGGACCAACACAAGTCTGCAACATCCAGAGTTACCATCATAAAAATTACACAGAATAGAGCTTTACCCAGTCCTTCCAGAAATCATGTATATATTTTCTGTGAAATTGTTTAATTCCCTTTTCAACTGGCTGACGCTATCGACATCCACAGATTCCTGTGGCAGCAAGTCCCAGAAGTTCACTGTCTTCTGTGTAAGGAATTGCTTTAACTTTTTAAAGCTGGTTTCCAGTCCATTTCTTTGAGCGTCCTCTAGTTCCTCCACTATAGGATCTGTGAACAAGTTGGGCATTCAGTATGGTCACCAGCTCTGATATGTCATTATATTGATAATCCGTTGAATGATATCCCTCAGATTTGTCCTTCGCATGTTGCAAGTCCCAGTCTCTTACAATTTTTCCTTGCTGGGCACCTGCACTGTCCCCTTAATCACTTTACCTCCCCTTCTCTGTACTTTCTTTAATTTCACTATGTCTTCCTTGAGATGCAGAGACCCAAGCCACAGATTATTTTCAAGATGTAGGTTGTCAACTTCTTTCTTATGTGATGGCAGAGTGTTCCTTTCTGTCTTGATTTCATTCTACTCCCTGACAATGCCCAACATATGTTGGTGTTTTCTTTCTGCTCCTGTGTGCTGTTAGAAAGCGCCGAGGGCTGTCAATGAGTTCTTTTCTGAGTTGTAACTGCCTCTTCCAAGCTTCACATTGTGTAGCCACAGGCAGGCTGTTTTTCCTTAGGTGTATTTCCTTGCTTACGTCAACACCGAATCTCACCTGCCTCCTTTCTGCTTGCTCAGTTCTGTTCAGTTCCTTTTGAAAGTCTTGGACGTTGACATACAAAAAAGAGAGACCTCAGCACTGGGTAAAACCATGGCTATTTCACCGTTCGCTCCCGTCTCTGAGAAACATGCTGGCTAGAAACAGTCCCAGCACTGATTCTTGGGAGACCTCTGTGGAGACTCTTCTACATCTTCAAAACTGACCTCTAGGGCCTGCCATATCCTTCGCATATCTTCATCTATTTTTTGTCCAGACCCTTTTTTCTAACCATGAGTGAGCTCTGTTTCTTTAGTAACATTTGATATGGATCATTGCATTTGAATTCTATGTTGGTTACATTTCCCGGATCATCTCTGCTGAGGAAGAGACATGCTGCTTCCCATGGAGTTCCTGGCTGCAGGGGTTAGCATTGCTGTCTGCAAAGATCCTGGAGGCTCTCTTCTGGAAAAGGTCTGTGCAGCCGCTTCAACCACCAGAACAGCAATGCTGTGTTCTGTGGTCAATGCAGCCAGCGGGCGTTCAGAACAGCACTAGCAAAACAACCCAGTGTAGGAAACACACAGCAGTAAACTTGCTTGGCTTGATTGATCAGAGCTGCTAAACAGGAGGAACTGTGCCAGTGAAGTGTGTAGATAAAAATAAAGGAATTGCAAAATGGTAGTACTGGATGTTGAGAAACATGCCACATGTGCCTGTGTATCAGCTGTGCTTGAGAAACTAGTGGCCTCTAAAGAACCCAGCCCTCATGGCTGGGTGCTGCACCCAGATTTGTCACAGAGGTCAAGCATAAATAAATAACCCTGTCCAGCAGACAGGAAAGCTAGGATCCAAAGCCAAGATGTGCAAGAGGTCCCAGGCCACATCTAGCCTGCCAGCCATAAGATGACCCAGCTTTATAATGTACCCTTAAGAAATCAAAAAGATTTTTAAAAATAATTGTCCTAAATGAACTTGCAATAAATCTGCAAATCTACCTGCTTCTTAAAATTGGCCTGTTAGGGCTGCACTGTTAGTGTCAGAGCTAGCTGTGAACTAATGAGGTAGACTCTCTAATCAGTCTTGTGACTGCAGGGTCCACCCTGCCACAGTAGCCAGCTTTCTCTCTTTCCTTAGTACCTATGCAATAGCAAAGCTGGAGAGTCTGCCTTAGGTATCTTTATGCTGCACGCAGTGTGATGCTGTGTACACTGATGTGTATCCAGAGAGTGGAATGTAATTGTGATTTATGTGATAAATCACACAAAATCCAATTATGCAAATATGTTAGAAAATTTATGCTGTTTAAAGAAAAATGTTTGGTTTATATTGTGATTTGGGAGATGTATATGTTGTCTCTAGATATGCATTCTAATGCCAGGTGCTACAATGTGCTAGGGGATGAGATTCCCTTTACACTGGGTGTTACTCAACAGAGAGCTGGCGATTAGGCAAGGCATGTGATACCTAAAGATGAATTAAGCTTTTGCTTGCAGTTGCTATAATGCTGAGAGTCACAGTCTTGGCTGTGACTGGAAGAACATGCAGACACCAGACTGAGATTTTCATTGCCAAAACTTAGAATCAGTATCGTTGCACATAAAGAGCTTGTTTCTTGGAAGGAGAGTGGAAATTCCTCATTGTAAACTCCCTTTATAAATGAAGCTTTAGAGGGAATCCTGTGAACCCCGGGGCGGTGAGGCTGACTCCCAGCAGCAGTAAGAGGTTAGAGCTGATGGGCAGGTCGATATAAACGCAGCCTGTGGGAAGCAGTCAGCATGGTTTTTTGAAAGGGAAACCCTATCAACTAGCCTCCTGGGTTCCACAGAGGTGTCACTGAGTATGTGGATATGGAGGGCTCACAAGAGGGGGCGTATTTGGATTTTCAAACAGCATTAGACAAGGATCCCCACCACAGGTTACTAAAGAAACTTAGCTGCTGTGGGAGTGAAGGAAAGACTTGTTTATTTTTTTTAATTAGCAGAAAGCTGGTAGAGGAGGGGCGGGTCTGATACACACTCCATACAAATTTCAGGTGATTTGAAAATGGAATAGTCTGTTTCAAGTCCATGATGAAAATTCACATTTTAGCTTCCCTGTGAGACAACATACTTCATGAACATTGTGTCGACAGACTTCTGGGTGAGCAACAACCATGTTTAATGTCATTGATACTAAGTCTGTGGCCTGTTCCTTCCAGGGCTTAAAGAGGCACGTATAGTCAGAAGGAAATTGATGATCCATGGGTGTGCAGAAGGCAAGCGTGTAAAAAGACTGGTTTTTAGGTTGTTGGCTCCTCACAACTGATGCTGATAAGGCCACCCAGCTCAGCCTATCTGTGAAACAAAGGGACAAGACACTTGCAGCTGAGCTACTAGTTAAAAAGGTAAGTAGGAGAACACCACAATTTCCTTTCTTTTATTCCTTCTTCCTCTATATCCTCAAAAACCTGCCTGACCATTATTCAGACTCTAATTCCTGCAAATAACATGAATAAAAATATTTCTGAGGTAGAAAAAGGTGTGTGAAACTCCAGCCATGAGGAAAGACATCAAGTGCAAGCAGTAATTACTTTTTGCATTGGAAATGTTTGTTCAGCCTTAATGGTATTCACTGGTCCTATGAAACAAAGCAAGGAGAAAGAGCAAAGCTGAGTGAATCCAATGCAAGATTTGCCTGTAGGTTGGGTTTTCTTCCCCTTTACTCAGAGTTGAATTTGATCCATTTTCTTTTATTTGCTTTAGTATAACAAAGATCCTCCACTCCCCCAGCAGTAAACATTGCAGCCTGTGAACATCAGGCTTCAGCAAGCAAACTTTCAAAAATCCCTTTGCAGGGTAAATGTCAGGCTGTTGTTCAATTAATTATTTTTAAAAGTAAATTCACATGCAGCAGTGACCTTTAGCTCTGCTGCACGCACACTGCTGCTTTTCATGGTCTCATTTGGTGTTTCGTGTCGTGGCCTGCTACGAAAGACAGACTGATGTTATGGATAGCAGCAGTAGAGGTGCCTGCAGTGCTGTGGGGAGGTGAGGAGAGGTTCTTTCTTCACCCTGCTGGTTTGGTGGGCAAGAAGGGGTGGTCAGTAGGAGCCCCAGACTGTCAGAGGGGAGTTCTGTTCTTCCTCACCACCAGAGACCTGCTGGGCCCACCTTGGCTTCTATCAGAGTCACCTGTGCTCAGAGAGGAGGGGGGTGAAATGGCTGATCCCACCTGGCATGTTGCCACCCCTTTTCACTGTTGGCATTCGCTGTCACCAGCAAATGAGACACAGCTGGGACTCCTAGGCTGAAAGGAAACAAAAAACTGATGTGGTTTGGAGTCCTGTAAATGAGACTGTGCTCTCCTGACCTCTCCAGCTGGTGCATTTTGTTGTCTCACCTGGTGTTGCTTCAATATTCAAATGAGAACATAACAATTCCTCTTCACAGGTGGACTGAGAGCAGCTTTGTTGACACAAAGCATACATACACATCCCAAGAGAACGAGCAACCTGCTGAGGATCACTGCAATTTTGTGAGACTTCTCACAAAGACGTGTGGGTTTTGTGGGTCCTGAAAAAATGCACTGACAGCAACAAGAACATTCACCTGAAAGTAATCTGATGGACAGAAATTAATGTAAAACACCAGTGATGGGGTCTGAAGTAATTGCAAAGATGTTTAGGGTTCTTGCTTGCTCTCCAAGAAAAGAAATCATCATCCTGCTGCTCTCCTGAACTCAGAAACTTAAAATCGTACCTCATTGGAAGGAGAAAAATAATTTCTTTTAACTCCTGAAGCTACTTCAACAGGTGATAACATTAAAACCATTTTGATATCTTCACAGAGATGTGTGGAAGACTACCAACCAGCAAAAGAGAGTGAGTGAATCAAGGCAGGAAACTGGAATGCCTGAATCATGAGCACCCTTTTACCCAGGCAGGAAAATAGTGCTGCTGCCATGTGCTGGCTGGAGACCCAGCAGCTTTGTGTAATTTCAAACCATTTGAGTTTTACCCAACTCAAACTCTTACTTGGTTGTTTGAACTTCCCAGCTGCTACCAGCTTCATGTTTTGTTTTTCTTTTACCACTAGACAGAGATTTTTGTCTGAGCATCATATTTCAGAAAATAGTGTTTAATGTTCTGAAAAATCTTACTTTCTGTTTTATGGAGAGTTATTATTGTTTTCTAAGAAAAGCTCAAATGTGAGGTTTTATTTCAAACAATTTCTATTTGTCTTTCCCACTTCTTGTAATTCCCAGGCTCTATGTTGCTTATATTATAGACACAGGTCCTAGTACTTACTGTGCAGCCAAGGAACAGTCAGAAGAAGCACATCCCAATTATTATATGCTCTTTGATCTTCATTTAGCTCCAGTGCTCCGCTGTTCTTTGCTTGTGGCATGTGAATTCTTGTATTGCTACATCCACTTAAAAAAACCCACCGAAACAGTGTAAATATTTGAAAATCTAATTACTCTATTCCTTGCCACTTGCACTAAAGAGAAAATATACATGCTTTACCTGAAAAATCCAATTCTTTCTACCTTCCCTTCCTATGCTAGTGAAAAAATGCAAAACTTACAGCAGGAGAACAGCTTGAAAAGGCCTTCCAGTTGTTGATCAATTACCCATTGTATGTATGCATATGGATGCCCCAGATACAGTAACTCTGGTTTTGAGGGATCCTTGGTACATGATCCTTAAATGTTCACTTTTAACTTATTCCCTTTTAAGGCTGGGGTAACTTGATTCAGGTTCAGGCTTGCTATTGTGCCTGACTATAATGCTAAAAAGGCAATGTTTTAATTTATATTAGACTTGTGCCCAAATTTGTGTGTGACAGCTTGGGATCTGAGTCTGCCCTCCTCTGGAGTCAGAGAAGACTGGTGTAGATTAGCAGCATAATTTTGGTTTTCTTGCAGATGACCATAATGGAGAACAGCTGAGGGGTGGGTGGAAGCTAAAGACCTCAAAGCAGAAAGCTGTGAGAAAACTTCCAGCTTACATGCGCAGTCCTTTCCAACTTATTGCACCTGATGACAGCATCCACTCTTCTACTGCTTTTGCGGTTGTGCAACATCATCAAGGGGTCAAGGTAACTGCTTTACTAGCTATTAAGGAGGATGGTGGAGAAGGTTTGTGACCAGTACTTCCTCTGAATATTATTTAATTGAAGAGCAGTCAAGATCCGTGCAGTAAGAGATATTTAATATGCAAAGCATCAGTGCCCAGGTCCATTTCCTGTCATTAGCCTTCCTGGAAGCACTTTCCGTGACTAATGTGGCCCTTTTATACAGAGTGGGGTCATGCAGTTTGTACTCTCGGGGTAGAAGCACCTGGTTTCTGAAGTTACGCTGCAGCAGCTTCTGCCAACATGATGAAGGGGGGGCCGAGGTGGTGAGACTGAAAGGATGTGGGGCCCATCTCCCTGGCAATCTGGCAGCAGGGGGAAAAAAAAGAAGAGCTCATAAGCAATGACAACAAGCCAACTAGCTTATGGAAAATGTCCAATTTATATCCATCTTTGGCAAAACAGGGCCCTTTTCCTGGAAGCTGATACCAACAGGAAGCTGAAACAGGTATCAGCCTGAAAGGGAAGATCTGGCTTCCCCTCATCCCTGCAGGTCTGTTTCTCTGGGTATCTGGCTGCTGAAGAATGTTAGAAAGGAAAAAAAAAAAAGCTCCTATTGTCTGCTACATGTTTAACCTAGGGGTTAGCACAATATTTTGGGTTTTTTGGTCTCAGTGATATTCAAAGCCTATGCCACCCTTAGGCAAGTATGCAGACCCTGTGTTAGCACCCCAATGCACGTTTACCCAATGCTTTGGTACTGCAGAACCTCAAACATATAGTACAGTGTAATCCTTAGCCTAAGCTTTCTCCTGAAGCAAACTGTTCCTCAGCCTCCCTTCAGAAACATGGTTAAGGTCATTCATTTAAATGCAGAGACAATTCTCCCCTTTTTGCTTGTTGAAGCTATCAGAAAAGCACGGCTCTGCTATTGGTACATAGGCTTGAAAGGCAAAGGTCTTGTGTCTGGCTTACCCCTCTTGGGTGCTACAGGTGCAGTGCTGGAGGTCCTGCTGGCTGTTCATTTAAGTCTTTTAGTTAGTGTCAGTAAAAGTAAGTTTCTTCAGACCAAAACACAGTAAAAATTAAAATTCATCTCCATTAGCTGGTCACTGGGGTTGTGCTCATGCATAAAGTTTAAATACTGATGTGGATATGGAAAAAAAGAGACTCTGGACAGAATAAAGCTAATTGTAGAGCAAAGACCCAGTGTCTGCAGTATCTTGCTTGCCCCGACATGTTTCTCTTAAAACCATCCTCAGCAAAGAGGCTCTGAAAATGCCAGATCAGTCTGGAAACAGGGGGTGATACTGCTCTAGCATAACCATGCAGACTTGGAGAAGAAAGACAAGAAGCCAGACATGACATCATGATAAACTGAATGTAATAAGGGTTTCTAGTGCTATTAATATTAGATGATAATGTCCGAGCACAGCTGGTAATTAAACAGGACAGCTGCCAAGGCCAGCCGTTAGTAATGCTGAACTATTCACTTGAAAACCAGAAAAAAATTTATTGCAGATGTTTCTCTGTCACTTTTGTTTTGGCTGTAATGGACATAATAGCTCTTCTCCTCTGTTGCAGGTATAACAGCCCTGCATAACCGGCTTGGGTTGTTCGAGTTACCACAGGATGTTCTTATTTCTTACTTGTTGTGTTTGGCCTAGGGCTGTAAATCATGAACATCGAGCTGTGTAATTCTGACTTTTATTACGTTAATGTATTTTAAAAGCAGGAAATCTATAGACTCTTGGCTCACTGCAGCAGAAGCAAAGCATGGTGGGGACTCTGTGGTTAGGAACATTCTTAGAAATATGCCTCTTGCTGCAAAGATGACCTCAGGATAATCTTTGCTCAGCTTTTGGGCTGGGCAAGGAAGGACATCTCAACTCACCTCAGATACAAGCTGGGACGTGGATTCTGGGTGGAGGAATTCACTCCCTGAGCATAGTGAGAGAGGGAAGGGTGAAAAAAACTGATGTTAATCTCAGTGCTGAGACCACCTTGCAGATGCAAGATTCGGTTTGTGCAGGATTGTTGCAATGCTCGTTGTTGTACATCATAAACAGTGAGGCTGAGACAGCAGTTGAAGGCTCCTGACTTCTCAGCCTGGTGCCTTTTCTCTTGGGCCCAGGTGGCAGCATAAGCTCTTCAGGAACAAAATAGATCACCCAAGTGTAGGCATTGGTAGCCTGGCTTAGTGAAGCAGCCCCAGGGACCTCCTGACCTGTGCTCCACGTCTCAGAGAATGACACTTCACACAGCTGCACGAAGAAGGAGGACAAAGCATGAGGTGCATAGGTGGGCTGGGGAACAGGCTTGAATCTGGGAGTATGAAATAATATCCAGGTAGTTTAAAATTGGCTCTGCATGCTCTGCACTAGGACTCCAGTTTTTGCCCTTGTTGATGCGTGTGTTACTCAACTGGAGCTGGTCTTCAAAGGACTGCAGGGATGAGGCTATGAGGGCAACACCCTAGGAGGCACTTTCCCAGTGTCTCTTTTTAATGAGATGAGATGGAGGGACCACATGTAGAGGTCATATCCATCTCTGTATCCTTGATCTCCTTCTACATCTCCTTGATCTATTTAAGCTATCTTAAGTAAGCCTCGTGTGCTTCAGGAAGCTCCCCTCCAGATTCACTGCACGCTGATGGTGTCACAGCATGTAAAACTGATCTTCCATGTGCAGTGGAAAAAATCCTTCGGACTTGTGACTGGCTACCACCAAAATCTGTGTTTAGCAAGTATAACTGCGGGTGAACTCACTGATGATCATGAGTTTCTCTGTGAGTGTGTCAGTTTCCATCTGCTTTTGCACAGCTATGTTAATTTGAGAAAGGGAGAGGAGAGAAACCAGATTGATAAGCACTTGGTCTGCAAGCCAAGTCTGAACCATCCAGTTAGGATGGTCTCTGGGCTAATAAACTTTATATTGCTCTGTCTGGGGGGGAAAAAACTTCCCTGTGTGAATCATCTAGAAAGAGGGCAGTCAGTGGTGTTCAACGGGCTACGTTGTATCTATGAAGTTGCCAGTGAGTACGAATATTTACAGGAGAGATGATCAATGAGCATCCATTTTTCCGAAGGCAGAAAGGATGGATTGCTCCTTTTTTATTGTTTCTGAATATCCTATCCTGAGTGTACTGCTTTCCTTCAGCTGTAGATGTGTGCTGGATTCTTGAATGTAACAGAGCCATGTTGTGGCTCTTGATCCTTCTCGTTCGTAAGTGCCCTGCCTGCTCAAGAATGCCTCAGGTAAGCAGTACAGTACTGCTGGGGCAATTTTATCACAAGGATATGTTTTAGCCTTTCTTTTAGCTATTGTATGCGGGGACAATTTTGCTAAACCAGGTCGTAATAGAAATGTTGCAAAATGGAAGTTGAAATAAAAGAGACCTGCTTCAATAAAAGTGAAAATGCAGGAGGAGGGATGGAAGGGAAAGGGAGATTTGAACTATATCTCCAGGTTCAGCCTCTGAAGAGGAGAGGTAGTGGAATCTAATGGAGTGAAGTGAGCTGTAACAAAACCACACCAGGAATTATTCAGCTGTTCACAAGAATTTTAGAAGAACTGTAATTGGGAAATGATGTGAATATCAAACAAAATGTCGCTTGACTGGAAGCCTCGCAAAGAGGGGAAAATAAAAGAAAACGATTAAAAACCCTGCATTACATGTCACCCTCTTAGACACACTCTGAAAGGGTTCCTGGCTCCCCACTTAGACCCTTTGGCGTGCTATTGTGTAACATTGTGTATTTCTGTGTGGGGTGCTTCTCCTTGAAAGAAATTAAAATGATGGGAAAGCTGGCTTGTCACATTAAATAACATCACATCCTTTTCTGTTGAGGAGGAAAAAAAAAAGGGAATAAATACTCTGAGTTCCAAGAAAATAACTGCTGAGGAAATGAGTGTGGCTTCTTGGGTCCTGTCCCTGGAAAGTAACAGCCATGCCAGCATGGGGAAACATGCTTGGTATCCTGGCAGGGCTCATAGGCAGGCTTGAATTTCTTCTGCATGCTGTTTGCTGGTGGCCTGTGGACTTTATTGTCCACATTACTGATCTCTCCAGCTCTCCGTAATGATTTTTCCGGTCCAAATGTTGAGGTTTTTTCTAAAATTTGAAATGTATTTAAAAATATTAGGACTGTTGACCACAATTTCTGTTATTGTTTACTAATATGTACTTTTTTTCCTCCAAATTCCCTGTGTACCATTCCTCTCTGGAAATAAGTCATTCCAAAAGCACCTCATCACTCTCTTTTCCTTCATGGTTACTTTTCGCAGCTAGGGAGCACCACTGGCTTGGGGACCTTAACATTCTCCTCAGGACTTTAAGGGGTATTGCCCTTTGCACAATCTGCAGATTCCTCATCTCTTCAATTTAGTGTAAGCCTTCCTCTAGAAACATTGAGAAAACAGCCACTGCACACAAGGAATATAAGGACCACAGAGACCATTGAGCCCACTGTATGTTTGGGGAAGAGAGGAGGACTGGGACCAGATTTCCTTTGAGGTTTACCCAAGTGAAAAAATCTGCCTTTCCCATGAAAAGAGATGATGACAACTGCGTGGAGGAATCATGCCTTGAGAAGACAAGAAAAGCACTCTGATGTCGATTAGACAGAATTTCTTAGTGGCCTCAATGTGTTCCTTCTCACCTCAATCTGCTGCAGCCAGGAACTTAAAGAGGGTAATACGGGCTTTGCTTGGTTTAGTTGCTGGATGAAAAAGCACCTCAGGACACTGCAATAAAACAGCGAGTTGACAGAAATGCATATACATAGAATGCATATATAGTATAATATTATGCATATATGATTTACATTTTCTGTATATTGGAAATAGACATTGTTCTGCGCCTGTTACAGCGTTTAGCTGACTTTATAGGGAACTCTTCAGGCAAACATTTTTAAATGATTGATGAAACACATACGCCGATTTCTATCCATGAATGGTAGTGACTTTAATGGAAATTTCCCAACTTTTTCATAATTTTTTAAAAATAATGAAATTTCCCAACATTTAAAAATAATGCTTCATAAACAGAAAACATAAGAAAAATCCTGCTCTGAAGCATCACAGCTAAACAACAAACCACTCAGCCCTCTTGTGTTTTTCCCTCACCTCTATGTCTTCACTACAGAGCTGGGAGATGCCATCTTTAAAAGAAGAAGAAAAAGTAAATCTATTCTCTTGCTGCTAATTCTAGAGAGTGAGGTCCAATAATATGATATTAAGATTTCTGGATGATATCTCGTAATTCTCTCTTTAAATGTGTATTTGATTTTTAAAATATTTATTTTTGTTTGGTTTTTTAGGTTTTTTGCTTGATACTGTTTCTAGTCATCTCTAACGGGATGGTTCCAATCAGGCCATGTTGGGGCAGAGTTACTATAAATGCGCATGCAAGCATAGGACCACAGGTGGGTGGGTGAAACTCTGTTCTCAGCTGCTGGCGTGAGGTTTACATAGCAGCCACCGTATCTCTGTGGCCTCAGCGCAAGGCTGGTAGGGCACTTTTTTTGTTGAGCCCAGGCAGTAACTCCCAGCTGCTGTGTCAGAGGAAGATCAGTCAGGTGCAGGGGTCCCTGCACCCCACCACATGCTCCTCAGTCGCAGAGGGAGGGTGTAGATGTTTTGAGAGGTAATTTGGGCTGTCATCGTCATGGACACTTTGCTCCCAAAGAGAGAAGCCCAGTCAGAGCGTGCTGAAGAATAAATTCAGGTGTAAAAAACCCAGAGGCATAATTTATTTAGGGAAGCTGGTACTGCAGAAAGAAACCAATGAGGCAGGCCAGCGTTAACAGCCAGCTTCATGCATCTTCTTAGCAGAAGGTTTTGTCTTCTTTGTGTTTCTCCCAGCCCCCTCTCCCATTCAGAAGGAAACATGAAGCAATGCACATGATTTGTAGCCTATATTTACTCCTGCCACAGAGAACAAATGTTGCTTTTGAGTCTGAGTGGGAGCAGGTCTCCTGTCTCCTCCGTATCTGACCAGGTCTTGTATCTCCTTCAGCTGCACAATGCTCTGTTGTTTTTCTCCTCTCGCTTAAGGGCCTCACAGAGGGAGACCCCGGGTGTATTTGTGCTTTTATCTTTGGTCTCAATTATTAACGGATCTAATAGTTAACATTCATTTGGATAAGACCTTATTAATCAAAGACACCCTGCTCTAGTAAAGGTCGAGTGGTATTTTAAAGCTCTTCTTCCTGAAGTAGAGCTCTGTCTGTGAACAGTTAACCAAAGTTTCCCCTGGGCTCTCTAGCGTGTTGCTAAGCACTGCTTCTTTCCCTTGCAGGGATGGCTGCCTTTTGGCTGATCTGAGATGCAAAGGGCAAAATCAAACTAAAGAATCTGCTCCGTGTTTAAGTTAAACAATGGTGCTACTGCTATTCTGAATTCGGTAGCGTTCCGTGAAATAATTTTCTGGGAAAAGGTTTGGCAGACTTTACTTTCTGACTCATACAACTCATACAAATATGAGTTGTTCTTGCTGCTTCTAAGTTTGCATGCTGTGGTGTCCTTTTGATTTCCCTTTTACATTATCCCTGCATTTTTTCCCCCAAAATATTATAGAACATTTTGAATTCACTTGGAAAACGTTGTGGGTTATTTTTTCCCCTGTTACACTATACAAAGTTATACCATCAAGTATTATCCTTCAGTGGGACTCTTTCTTATCTGGCCACGTGGTAATACTTTTGAGGGCTTGGCAAACAATAGCAAGTAATCCTTGATGTCACTGTAGTGTTCAGAAAAGCTCCTACGAGGATAAAGTAATTTTCAGCTAGGTTTAACGTCAATGCAAAATGAAGAAAAATCATTGCACGACCTAACTGTTCCTGATGGCTTTGTTCTCACAGCATCATAACTGCTGGGGGCAGAAACTGGTCAGTTTTAAGTGCTGCTGTAATGGCTCCCTCTAGCAATACATGATGTGTTATTACAAACCAAAGAGCAGAGTTCATATTTATGCATTGAACATTCACACAGCCCTGGTAATTAATTCAGCTACTTCATATTCTTGTTTAAAAACCTAGTCTGGTGGAGGGGGGAGCCCAGGGCAGTGAGATTCACCTGCAGAGGAGGGTGGGAAGCTCGTCCGGGGAGAGCGGAGGTGGAGGTCTGGGCTCAGGGGGCAATCAGGAGCAGCAAGGTGCCGATGGTAGATGCAGCAGGCTTTTGTTTGGCATCACTGTGGCTTCACTCAGTTTCTTGGAGAAGGAAACCTGCAAACTGGGTGGAGAGGGGATCTTTTTGCAGTTTGTGCCCTATCTTTGGCAGTGAGGCTGTGGGAATGAAAGAGATGGTCCTGTAGCCGTGTTATGGTGTCTCCTTCTGGTGTCTGCCCTTCCTGGTGATCTGAAGACCTACCTCTTTCTAGTACTGGTGCAGTTAAATGCCGCTCTGTGTTACGCCAGGCACCTTAGCGCAGGAGAAGATGATGTGCCTATGAAAGCTTGTGGAAAGACACTGAAAATAGCTGGAAGTGTCCCAGAACAAACAGATGAAGTGAATGTGCAGACGGGGCGGGGGGG
>NW_010399322.1:103036-106512 GCF_000710305.1 Buceros rhinoceros silvestris | reverse complement strand
GGGGGGGATATTAAAAGAAGATCGACTGTATTTATCTAAGGTATGAAAAGAGCCTTTATCCCCAGAACAAAGAGGTAACCTGAGGAAGCTGTGGTCAACAAGGAAGAGCAAATTGAATGGACTTTCCTTTGTTTATGGCATGCCAAAATGTGTCAGGGGCTTTGCAAGCGAATAAAAGGTAGGGCCCTGATGCAAATAGCTAACAGTTTAAGGCTAGACCAAACAACGCTTGTTTGTAGGGAGCAGTCTGCAGGTTAGGGAAAGGGGAGAGGAGATTAGAGAGGAGATAATATGCACTCCCCAGGGGTAAGCATACAGACTAGCCGGATCAGATAGTTCAGCTACCACAATAAATCTGCCTGCCTGCTCGTTGGGTTAACGAGTACATTTCTGGGATGGGTACTGCCTTCATGATGGAGCAATCTGACCCTTGAATGCCCTTGCTTACAGAGCGCCCAGATGAGGCAGCTCCATGTGCTTCTGAGCTCCCTGATGACCCTGCCCCTGCAGGAGCCTGGAGCAGTGCAGAAAACTTTAAGGTCTCAGCCCTGAGTCTCTAATCTAAAAAAGCTTTCCATCACCTTATTTTTGTAAGAATGTTTACACTAAACCCAAGTCCATTTTAACCCCTTTTCACCTTGTTTATCGAGGAATCCAAAGCAATGGTGCTACAGCTGCAAAATGCAATTTATTTACAAACAATCCTGCAGCTCTTCAGCCAGGATCTTTGCCTGTGTTGTACCCCTATTTACACCTATTAGATTTTTTCCTTGTGCTTTTTTGTATGATTTTTGATTATAGTGTTTGATCTTGTAGCTGAGACCAATCTTCTTGTGGTTTTAGGTAGGATCTCAAGTGACCTATGAAGCTGGGTCATCCAGGTGGATTGCAGGTAGGACAAGGTTGTCTGTGTTAGCTGGTCTGATGTAATGATATGAGCACTGACCTGTAATGCATGCTTGTTAAGGGTCGAGGGACCGAGGTAATAATATCCTGCAGTGGAGACATTTTTATGCTGGTGCAGTTAAATCAATAAACTTGGGAAGTTAGCCTGATACAGATATTTTTAATGGGAGTACCCACAGTTAGCCTGACAGATCAGATGCCTAATCAGAACTACAAACTATTCCGAGGTGTTTTCTTTGCAAATAGGGTTATGTGTAATCAATAGCTTGGTGTATGTGTGCGCACACAAATACTTATTTAGTAATTCTGGCCCATGAACGCATTCATTAACCTGACTGCCTGATGTTACCCCAGACCCCCTCTCCCTTTCACAAACAATAGCGATGCCTTTATTGATTACACTGATTTAATTTATTTGGCTAGCTGTAATCTCTGTGCAAGATGAGACTGCTGAGAATTGTCAAATTGCGTGCTTTGGAGAATTGAAAAGGACGTTTCCTGTGTTGTATGTTAATGCAAGATACATGGTAGTGTTCTCTCCCTCGCCACAAAGCATCAGTTAATGGATACAGCTTTTAGTGTCACTGTTTTGTGCTAGTATGTCCCATCATTTATGCACAGAGAAATTAAATAAATATTTAATACTGGTGGAACACAATTGAACTTTGAGTAAACAAACAGAATGAATTATCTACCAGCTCATCTCTTTGGGAAAGACTAGCCCTGATTTAATAAAAACATACTGGTCCTGTCTGATGTATGTCATTTTGATGCTGAAGGTTTATTTAATTACAGTATTTTAAATTCTGTCTCCTGTGAGTTGTTGCTGTGTTTCCACTCACTCCACCTCCCTTGTCAAATGCTGCCTGTCAGTGACAGCTTACTCTCTGCTTGATGTGCCTGTTGCTTGTCTGTGAGAGTTGGAAAATCTTTGTAGAAAAACTGTCCTTCAGCTGGTGTTGGAAGTGGTCTTTGCTTTCAAATACTACAGGAACCATTGGTTAAGCAGCTGCTGGCTTTCACTTGAAGCAGGGCTTGCCTTTATCTCAGCAGTGGGAAAGGGAGATGACACTGTTAGTGCTGCAGGCATAGAGTTGTAGGCAAGTGTTGATCTAGTAATTTGCTGGACTGTAGCATGGTGCCCTCTCCAGGGACCATGCGCTGCCAGGCCCACCAAAGGCTGACGCTGCAGAGGATAAACTACAGGGAAGGAGACAAAATGCAAGAGAGAAAGAGAAATGTCAGCAAAGAGGAGAGGAAGAGATGGGAATGTGCTGGATGAGAAGAGAACAAGCAGTAGCAAAGGTTGCAGGTAAGAGAAGGAGGAGTAAGCCTCCATGACCTTGATACTCCCAACAACGTGATTACTCCAGGGCACCAACCTTGGCATCCAGGCACCTGGAGATGAATGAGTGGAGACAGTGTTGTGCTGTGCCCATTCTGGAGGGTGCAATTTGGCACATGTTTCATCATGCCAGCAGGTGGGCAGCATTTTGGTGCTGATGGAGAGCTTCACTCTTGCCCTCCTCCCGCACTGTGTAGCAGCTCCAAACTGTCCGTAAGGGGACCAATATTGTGCCTCAGCTTACTCCTAACTTGGTCATGGATGGGCACCGTCCCTCACCTTCCTTGAAGCTGGAGGCTTCCTAAGGCATGGCTGAAGGTGGGCCCCAAGGGGTCTTAGTCTGGGTCTGTGAGGGGCTTGGTGAATCGTGATGTCACAGCACTGTTCTCCAACACACATTTCTGTCTGCCTTTTGTAGACGCCTCCCAACATTAGCCTTGGGTTTTGCCCACAAGAGTCTGAAATACAGGTGATAGGCCAGAGAAATGATTCTCCTTTTCCTCTGAGATTATTTATACCCAACCCAGATTGGGTCAAGTCATGAATGAAACATTGTTGTATTTCCTCTCTGGAAACGATGGTGGGGCTGGTTGTTTCCAAAGTGGTGGAACAGCACTGCACATCATGCTGGTGGGACCTGGGCACCTTTCATTGGGGGAGTCCATCTGGACAGTTAATGGGAGGTCCTTCTTAACCATGCACCCCGGGGAAGAGACTTTCTGCATTGAACTGGTGAAGAAAAAATGTGAGGAAGCCGAAACACTCACAGAAGCTTTTGCCTTATCCCTCTGGGCATGAACTGCACAGGGCTCGAACAACTTGTGGGGCTTCATTCCTGAATGCCTTCAGTGCTTGGATAAGAGCACCTACACACAGAGAGGTGCTAAGCTGCTGTGATTTGGGGTCAGAAGTCTGTGTCCTGGGTATTTCTCACCAACTTTAAAGTCACATCAACAGCCCAGAAGTTATTGTGGTTTTTATGGTTGTTTTTTTGTTTTATTTTTGTGTGTGTTTGGTTGGTTGGTGTTTTTTTTTTTAGGGGGAAAAAGAGATCATAGTAGAAATGATGTCTCCCTGCCAGCACTCATGATGTTCAGCCCAGGTGCGTGATTTTGCATGTAGTGATGGGTATGGTATGCGACATGCTCTCATAGCCTCAGAATAGCTGCATCTACTGGGGAAATACAGCTTGCTCCTAACACCAGCAGAAAGGAAGAGGGAAAGA
>NW_010399322.1:97080-102925 GCF_000710305.1 Buceros rhinoceros silvestris | reverse complement strand
AGAGAGGGGGAGTGTTGCAAACACAATTTACATATCTGGGGGATGAGCTCATCCTCTTCTGTGCAAATGGGAATAAGGATTCATTAAAAAATATAATTTGTTTAGTTTTTTCTAAAAGGTAGAGAAAGCACTGCTCTCTCCTGGTAATGAACTTGGGGGAGGAGGTGGCTGCATTGCTAATATTCCGCAAGTGTGTAAACATCTCTCTGCTTTATAAATGCTGTTTCTTCCTTTAAAGCAAAACCTGCAAAATTCCCATGTTGCCGATTTTCTACCTTCCTGGCCCAGCTATAAGAATTCTGGTCATCAATTTCCACTGCCATATAAATGATAGATACCACCTGCATTTGAGAACCGGCACCACCCACCATCACCTAGACACTTACCTAAGGAAGGAAAGTGTTTAGTCTATGAGGGAGACTACTTCCCTCTAATTACAGCAACGCTGTGTTGGACAGATGGCCAACTCTCTGCATCCTGTCAGGGAAGTTCTGCCTATTTGTCTGCACCAAACTTTATTGCAGCAGTTCCAGACACATTTGTTTTAAGATAATGTAGTCTACTCTGGGGCTGCATCAGAATAAGACACATCTGCACAGCAGCACCTTCTGCACACTTGTCCTGTCCGGAAAAACCTTCCGGCTGCTCCTCCAGCAGACTTTGCTTGGTGTTTTACTCCCATCTAGTGCTTTTTATTAAAACTGCTGGTGCTCTGCTTCTGACACAGGACTAGGCTGAGCTAGGAGAACTTTACCTTGTCTGTAACCTAGGCGGTCACCATATTTTTTTTCCATCTGGCTGTGAAAGCCCCCCAGCTCTTTGTCCCTCCGTCCTGGGGAGGCTGGAGGTGCAGGGAGGAGGAGATTCCTGCGGAATTTTGCTCCTGTCTCTCATGAACAAGATGCTTCTTTCATGATGGTTTTCTTGTCAGAGGAGACTTGAGAGTTATGCTTGAAGTGGGCTTCTTAGATCTATTCTTGTTGCTGTTGATTGGAACAGGAAGGCTGCAATATAAAATACATCCTTTTTTCTGATGTTCAGTGTTGCCTGTATATACAAAGAGCAGGAGTGGGGAGAGCTGGCTGGGAAAAGAGTGTGCAGTTTGAGTGGCAGCTAGAGGAGAGGGTTCTGGGTGGTGAGCTGTTGCGTTGTATATTACTTGCTTTTTATCTTACTTAATATCGTTGTTATTACGGTTGTTTCTTCTCTCTTTGCGGTGTTCTATTAAACTGTCCTTATCTCAACCCAAGGAGTTTTACCTTTTTCTCCCAATTCTCCTTCCCATCCCAGCAGAGGGCAGGGAGGAGTGGGGTGGAGTGAGCAAGCAGCTGTGTGGTGCTCAGTTGTTGGCTGGGCCTAAACCACGACACAGGAGCAGGAGTTACAAGTGGTTTAAGTTGCCCTTTGCTATTTCCTTAGCCATTTTCACCTCTGGATCTGAGCAAGCAGAAAGAAGGGCACCTAGGGAAAACGGAATGGGAATTTCGTGCTAGAATGAGGCAAAGTAATGGGGCTGAGTGTTTAAAAATTGTGGTAATTGTCCTGTGTGGCCAGACAGACTGTCTTCCCATTGTAAATCTCTGAAGGCAGTCCTAAATTTGATTATAGGATAATAGACTCAGAGCTCAATTTTCAAAATCAGGTTCTTAATTCAGCAATGATTAAAAACTAGTGATAAAAAGTCATTTGTCAGGTAACCAGGTGAAATTCACCCTGTTCCTGGTCCCATATCAATTTCAGTGTCTCAGCCAGGTTCTTCCAAGTGGTTCTAAAACTGGTGAGACTTCAGGGCCATGCAGCCCAAAATGGGGGTCAAGGGTCTCAGTGTTTTAAGAGGACTACATCAGTGTTATCAGCATTTGAAATACTAGATGAAATACAAGTTTTCCCCCACAGTCTTGGGGAAACTCTGAGATGATTCAGCCCTGGAAGATGGCAGGATGCTCCTAGGATGGCTGGTGTAACATGAGGCTGGTGTTCAGAGGATGAGGTGGACCTGCAGACCCACTTGTCCCGATCAGATGCCCCATGTGTCTGCATGGCTCTGGGTACTGGGGTAGCCCTAGGCTGAGTGAGGTTGGCCATGAGCTCCAGCAGCGCCCTTGGGTGCTGGGCCTGGGGAAGACAGTCTGCCTGCCTGTGCATCTAGTGCACCACTTGTAGCTGTTGGCCAAAGATGGGTCACACCTCCTTGGGACGGTGTGCTGGATTCAGGTTTTCCTGTGTGGTAGCACACTGTGCCAACAACAGTAGCAGGATGACTCCCTGGGGAGGTACAGAAGGGAGGTGAGCACCCTGGGGCAGCAAGGCACTAGCACAGTCCTGGTTTTGTGTCAGTAGAGATTAGCCCTACTTTCCTCCCATCCTGTTCTACACGGATGGAGAAGGGAGAGAGGCTCTGTGTGCGGGTCTGGCTTGGGCAGCAAGGCACTAGCACAGTCCTGGTTTTGTGTCAGTAGAGATTAGCCCTACTTTCCTCCCATCCTGTTCTACACGGATGGAGAAGGGAGAGAGGCTCTGTGGGCGGGTCTGTCTTGGCTACCCTGCCTGTCTTATGGATGCTCATCTCCTGCCCCCACAGCTATGCAGGAGGACTCTGCACCTAACTGGGCACCAATCAGTGACCGGAGGCAATGCTTCACCACATTCCTCAGTTTGCAGAGCACACGCATTTTGCACAGGAGATGCAGGTTTCTGTTTAAACCTTAGGCCTTTACTTAGGTACCCTTTTTAGTGACTCTACCACTTCCCTGGGCAACCTGTTCCAATGCTTTACAACACTTTCTGCAAAGAAATTTTTCCTGATATCCAACCTAAATCTCCCCTGACACAATGGCCTCCTCTTGAGGCCGTTTCCTCTCATTCTATCACTTGTTACATGGAAGAAGAGACTGACCTCCACTTTGCTACAACCTCCTTTCAGGTAGTTGTAGAGAGTGGTAAGGTCTCCTCTCAGCCTCCTTTCCTCCAGACTAAACCACCCCAGTTCCCTCAGCCACTCCTCAGGACTTGTGCTCTAGACCCTTCACCAGCTTCATTGCCCTTCTCTGGACACGCTCCAGCACCTCAACATCTTTCTTGATGTGAGGAGCCCAAAACTAGACACAGTGTTAATGGATTCTGACCCAGCCATCTCTTTAATTTATACAATGAATGTTTTAGGAGCATGATGAGGAAGTGTGGGGAATCTTGCGCTGGTGATTGAATATTTACAGGCGTAATACACACTTCAAGCAAGCTTTGAGTGACAGCCCATGCCTGACTGAGGAAATAAGAGCTCAGGTAAGAGGACTGACTCTCATTAAAACTCAATGATGGACATTAGTTTGCTTTTACTTGGTGAATTTTCTATGGGTGACATATGACCCAGGATGGTATGGTAGTGAAATTCTAGTGCGTGGAGTTTGGACTTGTGCAAAACAGGCAAGGGGGCTATTTGGTCCTTATCATAAATCATAACTAGTTTGCTCTCCTGATACAATCAGTATCAAGTCTGGTTGTATCCAGACCAGTTTGATACAACAAAGGACGTTAGAGGAGGTGATCATGTGGTGGGAATACTGGCAATTAATCCAGACTCGTCAGATGGAGGTGCTGTGTTTCAAAGCAGAGCAGCCTTCTACGGGTTAGTGCTGATGCAGTGGGGGTTCTACACAAATCCCATCTCAGTTGCGCTGCTCAAGTATTGCTATTTCTCTGGCCTAGTTCATTGTCTACTCTGTCCTCTCTCTCTATTTCTTTTAATCTCCAGCAGGACTTCGTGGAGCAGGTTGTACGTGGAATAGTGTGGTGTCTCTACATTTCTCTAATATGCCTATTTGTGGCCACTGATAAATCTTCTGCTCTCCCTGTTGTTGAGGTTTCAGGCATGCAGAGCATAAATGGTTCCTCATTTTACATGCATCACTGAACCTGACTGAGACATTTTACTTTTCCTCCCAAGTTTCTGCAGTTTGTCTCTCTCTTTCTGTCCCCTGTGCTGCTTACAGCACCAACTGTTGCAGCTTGGATTGACCCAACTGCTGTGTTTCTTGTTTAGCTGGTATTTATTGCCCCAAGCAGCAGACTTAGCTCAATGCTTTGGCCACCTCTAGCACCATGAAAGACCTCTGTTGCTGCCAAAATCTCAAGCTCACTTCCACCTCTGTGTGTTGCCACTCCACTGTCCCTAGCTCTTCTCATCTTTCTCCTGCTGCTGCTTCATGAGTTAGGTCCATTTTCCTAAATGCTTCATATTCCCTTATTTACATCCTTCCTGAATTGCCTTTTCTTTGCCTTCCAGCGGGATGCACCCTGCTCTGTTTTTTCTCACCTTTTCTCCCAGGGAATATCTAGACAAAGCTGTTTTGCTTGCTGCGCAGTATGATGTGCCTTGCTTTCTATTGCATTTACCCTTCTGTCTCTCTCTTCATGGTCAGTTTAACCACATGCAGGAAACCTCAGCTGTATTCCATCTAGGAGCAGAGACCATATTGCTTAAAAGCTATAAAGCTTTGTGTTTGTTTAGGAGTAGCAAAGATAATTTTTGCAAGAAGGTGATGAGACTGCAGAGTCAGAGTTCTTCCGGCAGCAGCAAAGGCACAAAGGCAGGCAAAATGTTAAGCAATGTTTATAGGCACATAAATATCGAATACAATGCACTGATTAATATTCCAGTGAGATGGACTTTGGTAAGCTGGCATGCCATTCTGCAGGTTTTATTTTTAACAGATGGGGAAGAAAAACAACATTTGCTCTGGAGCCTCTGTCTGTCTGATTGAGGTTTTTCTCATTTTGGGGGCTGCAGTTCTTCTAAACATGGCAACCTAATTTAATTAGCTGACTAGGATCCTGCTTTGTCAGTATTTTTTTGTTTGGTTGGTTGGTTGGTTTGTTGGGGTTTTTTGTTGGTTTTTGTTTGTTTGGTTTTTGTGCCTAAATGCATTCTAGCAAAATTGACAGTACTCAGATCTCCCAGACTGCTCTGGCCAAGTTTCATCTGAAATGTGCAAACAGAATAGCTGATGAAATAATAGACATGTTCATGCTGGAAACATTTCTCTTTCCTTTTTGAGGGCAAATTGCATATCTATTGATTCATCGTTTCTACCAGATGGGGAGCACAGCAGTAATTCCTCTGTGTTTTTTGAAAGCAGTAGCTTTCACGGAGTTTGCTTTGGTTGACAAGTTATTTTCCTTCTGATCTGAATCTGCCTCTGTGTGCTTTTGGGGTATTGATTGCACCAGCAGACAAGCTCTGACTGTGGTTCTTGCACAGCTGCCAAGGTCCTGTAATGCATAGGGAGATAGGGAGACTATTTTAGTCAGATCACCTTAGTCAGATCACCAACACTTTGTAAGGATGGGATAAAAACCACAAGGTCTGTCAAACAAAGAAGCAAATCCTCATGCCTAGGAAAGATGCAAAGGCAGTCAGACTAGACAGTGATGGTATATCCTTTGTGCATATTTAAACGTGGTGCTACAAAAGGCCCCATGTCAAGACCATCCAAAACATTTGAGGAACACCTCACTGAAAAAGGTCTGGAAAAAGCCTTCCTACTAACTCATTTCTGTCTCATTTCAAAGGGACATAAAGACCCCAAAAAGCAAAGTCCCTGTTGATGGCCTACAGGCAGCCAATGAGAAAAAGACAAGAAGGTGTCAGAGCTTACTGAATCTCTTTGTCAGCAAGTGGCAGTGCCTCAGTGTGCGTGTTTGCTGGCCGACAGAGGTGTTCTCAAATTGGCCACCACAGGTGTTTCCCTTTCTTGATGCTATCAAAGGCAAATGAGAGTAGGCAATAGGAGTTGTTGTACCTAGGAAGAGATGAATGTTTACAGGACAAGTCACAAATGCATGGGAA
>NW_010399322.1:88174-97006 GCF_000710305.1 Buceros rhinoceros silvestris | reverse complement strand
GAAAGAGTTTCATTGGTTTTCTGCTCACAGAACAGTTTGGGTATTTAGTTGCCTTTTTCTTTTACAAAAATTCTGAATTGTTTTCTTTGTTTGTTTGTTTTCTGGTTAATTTACTGAGGGTTAAAATCTGTTTGAAAAGTCAGGCAAAGCAGGAGAACGTTTTCCCCCAGCTCTTTTCCTCTGCGTATTCCAGATAGCACTCCTCTCCCACGAAGTGTTCACAATAGAGAACCCAAGCCAGCAGGTTGATGGCTGAAGAACGGGTCTTCTGCAGGGATTGGAGCCATTCATGTGAACAATAGCAGGAGTTACAACAGTGCTGAACCTGGGGAGAAGGTCACACCAGTCCTAGGGCTGTGTGCTTGCTCATTTAGTAATTTAAGATGCAGCTGTTCTGCCCACCATTGCAGATTTTAATGCACTTTAAAATTACTATTGCCTCTATTTACATATATTTACACATGTACATAAGCACGGGCCTTGTTTACTGAACATAGGGGCATTTATTGCCTGGGCTCATGTGCTTGACAGCAAATGTATCTGAAATCCACTGCCAACACCTTTGTATGGGTGATTTCCTCCTTGGTATACACTCACTGTCAAGTGGCAGAGGTAGTCTCTTAGCTCCAGTACAAAATCTTTTCTGTGTAAAGCAGCTTCGTGCAGGCTGAGGGGTCATGCAAGTGTCAGTATGTTTCTGCAGAGGCAAACTCCTGCTTTTCTGTCTTTTTTAAAAACTCTAGTATCTCCTCTTACCAGTGCACAAATGAGGATTGAAATAATATTTCGGCTCAAATATTAAGTCCCGGGAGTTAGGACAAAGCAATATAACATAACTGGAACCCGGTCCTTTGTATGCACAGTAATGTAGATTTTAATTAAAATATCACGTTCTGTTATTTTTTCTGAAGATGACTGCCTTGGTAGGTGCCCAGGAGAACAGCAGAAGAAACTAATGAAACGGAGCAGGACTATGTAGTGAAGGCATTTGCTGTCTGGAGTACTCTGGCTTTGCTTGCTGGAGAAGTCTAAACACGCATAATGAATGAGGCAGGATACTGCAGAAAGTCATAAAATGGTCTCAGAGGGGAGGCACGATGCCTTTGTGGAGAACTAGATTCTGTATCTTGCTCAGCCGCAAACTTGGTTTCTATCCCTTAAACTGTAAAGTTGACATAAAGTCCCCACTTCTTGTTTTCTGCACGTCCAAGGTAAGGCAGACAGGAGTCTGTATTTTCACAGGAGCTAACTGCAGTGGCAGCTGGTGGGAGCCTTGTCGAGATGATGAGCTGTAACAAAGCTCAGTACTCTGGAAAATGAGGGTCTTGGCCTCGTTATTCAAAATTTGCAGATGCTTTTCATAAGCCTATACTTATGTTTCCCCATTGCTTTGTCCTCTGCTGGTAAAATGAGGAAAGTA
The DNA here is from genome assembly GCF_000710305.1 of Buceros rhinoceros silvestris. Taxonomy (NCBI): domain Eukaryota; kingdom Metazoa; phylum Chordata; class Aves; order Bucerotiformes; family Bucerotidae; genus Buceros; species Buceros rhinoceros. Next base: position 95,586 of record NW_010399322.1, on the reverse strand, counting down.
ATTCCTAGGTAACCTCACCAAATGTAAGGAATCCTTAGTATTCCTTACATCCTTAGTATTCGTGGAGAATAAGATGCTGCAGTGGGAACAGCTGCGAGGAAAACACCGATTTTGTTTGAAGCAGGATGTGGATAATGTGAAGTAAATAAAGATAAGGGATAGATATTATAGCACAGTAAAAATAAACAGAAATATTTAGCCACTCAGAGAGGAAGACAGGGGCTTTGTATAAAAATATATTCTACAACCATGTAATTAAAAGCTGTATTTTAACTTGAAGCTGAAGTGAGGAAGCTGCGTGGGTGGTTTTAGCTCTGATATTTCTTAGTCACAGAGTTTCTGGTTTAATAAATGGCTTTTCAGATGTAGTTGTATATGTCATGGCATGGTAATTACTTCCTTACATAAGCTTAACATCGCATTAAAAGCAAACACCTTACTTTCAAATAGATGCAGCTAACTAAACAAAATCATTCCCTTCTCTTCCTGACACTCATCTCTTCTCTACCCCTATTTGTCTTGTCACCTTTGCACTCTCTGGGACAGCAGACATGGGCCAGTGTCATGGGTTTGCTGCAGGTTTATCCAACACCAGTGACCTGGCACTTGATGCCCCCCTCTGCTGCCTGTGGACCTGCACAGCTCCTCGAGCAGACTGCAGCAGAAATGACAGCTGGCAGTTTCATAGCTGATGCTTTGGTTGTCAGTCCTGCTCTCTTCCCAGCTTTTGAAGCCTCTGTAATACCCAGGGATTTCACTGGAGCCTGTTTCCCGAGCATGAAACCTATTGAGTCAGTACTAAACAATGCCATTGATTTTTTTTTTTTGTGTGTGTGTGCTTTGCCTCAAATGCTACTGGATTCTCCCATTTAATCCCACTTGAACTGGGGGTGTTGTTTATTTCATGTAATTTTCTCTTTATGCATTGCTTTTGTCCAGCTGTGGTTTGTTACAATGATACGTGATTTCTCTTTCTTTCTTTTGCAAGGAATAAGGGGTGATGAGAAAGCAACGCTGACCGCTCCCCATCACCCCACTACTGTACTTTTTGAGGCTGCAGAGTTGTGTGTATCTGCAGGAGAGATTGATGGTGAATACAGGAAACTTGAAGCCAGGATATGTGGATATGTTTTACAGCATGGCAGTTATAATGCAGGATCGTAAGAAATGTTTCCATTTTAAAATGTTTTATCTTATGTTTAAAAGATAGTGTTTCTGGCAGGGAGAAATATATAAGGGCATTAAATGGTTTTCTTTGCAGGCTATTAAACAATGAAGCCAGTCTGGGGCATTTAAATAATTGTAACAGATGTTTATTGCCTAGTGCAGTTTACTGCATCCTATTATTCCCTTTACATACAGGAGAGAAGAACACATGGCAAACTATACCGTAAAAGAAATTCTTTACTGCCTCGTGAGCAATGTGGCTGCTTCTCTGACTTCTTAATTGAATCACCTTGGGAACAAGTCAGTAATAAATAGTGTTTGGAGAGCAGACAAGTGACTAACTGCCTGAAGGAGCAGCAGCAACTGGTGTGCAAAGATGTGGCGTTGGTGGTAAATACCTTTGAGCAAACAAACTGCAGTGGGATTGCTCTAAGAGTGATGTTTGGCTCACTCTCATTAAGGATTTCGGTGCCTCCTGAGGTTGTGAGTTTCTGGAGATTCTACTTTCCTGAGATCCATTTTGCGTGCTCCATTGAGAGTAGGCTTTGGACAGGATGTTTGCAATTCTGATTTACCCCAGATTTGCTGTGTGGCCATACTTCCTGCACCTTATCTCGGTGAGATAGGGTAACAGTCCTTTCCAGTCTGTTCAAGATGTTACATACAACGTAAGGGTGAATGCCCTGGATCAGGCAGAAGGTGCAAGGAGTACCAACCCCAGCTGTCAGATGTAGATCAGTGCCTCTGCTTCTTGATGTAATCAGAAGCTTTTATGAAAAATCCTGTCAGTTTGTCAGAAAACCTCTAGCACGTTTTGGTCTACCACTTGTCCTGACAATGTAAGAGTGTGGCAGATGATAGTTGAACTGGGAGCACTTGATTTTCCCTCTTCTCTTTCCTGATTATTCATTGGAAAGTCTGCATTGCTTCTCAGACATCTAAGGAAAGATCACATATTTTTCTTAAAGCTAAAGAAATCCCAGTGTGATATCTCAGCTCCAGACTGGGATCACTCCCAGGTGTGCCACTAGGCTTCCTTCAGGAACAGAAGCCACACCACGCAAATTAGGATGACAGAAAAAGGCCTGAGTGATCAAGGACAGTGTGTGACTGAATGAATAATTTAGAGGAGAGACTTGTATTTAAGGGCAAGGACAAACTGAAAGGCCTCCTATCAGAGGTTGCCTGCACCTGCCTGTGCCAGCTCTGAAGGGGACTCTGCACTGGAGACTCTCGTCCATAGCTTTTTGGATACATCAGCCAGAGCCTTACCTGCCTCCGTACCTCTGGAACATCCCCACAAACCAGCATGACACCACAGAGTGAGTGGAGTGATGTGTGTGGGTATTGTCTCTGCTGAAATCAGGGCAAAATTTTTTGAAGTGGTGGGAGCTGGAGTCTTTCTCAGAGCAACTGGGCCAGCCCTGGTCTCTCCTTGGGGTGACCAAGCTCATTGGTGACATCCTGAGGACCAGAGGGTGAAAGAGTCATCTTGGCCCTTTGCTTTCTCATCTCCACCTTTCCCATAACTTGCTAAAACCATCTTTCTGTCATTTCTTTCCTAAGAGAGACTCTTAGCAACAACATTTTTGGTATGTTAGAAAGCAATAATCGAATCAGCTTGCCTTCTCGCTGGAGCAGAACAAATCCATGGCTGTGTTCCCAGCTGTAAACAAAGGTAAACTGATGTGGGACTGTGGTCATCTCCTTCACAGCAGGAGGGATTATTAGAAAAACTCTATGTTGTGGTTTGAGCCCAGCTGGCAACTAAGCACCGCGCACCTGCTCGCTCCCACCTCTCTGCCTCTGGGGTGGGGGGAAGGGGAGAAAAAAGGTAAAGTAAAGCCACGTGGGCTAAGTAAAGAGAGTTTACCTGAACATCACAAAGACGAAACAACAATAATAACAGTAATAAAGTGAGTGATAAGCAACACACTGCTTACTGCCACTGCTGCCACACTGAGCTGAGCCGTGCTGCTGTTTTTAAACTTGCACACCCTCTGCAAACCCACCTCACCCCCACCCTCCATATATATTTATATATAGTAGGCATGACATCAGTATGGTATTGAATAACCCATTGGCTGGTTTGGTCTGGCTATCCCGGCTGTGGAAATGAACCGTTATTCTAGCTGAACCCAGGAGACTCCATAAATAATGAAAATTTAAATGGGGCATAAAACTTATTTTTAGACAAAACTTTGAATAATTTTCCAGTTTAGGTGGAAACAATCCCTGTCTCAGGTTATAAAATTAGAGTGGTCTTCTTCTCAGTCAATATTTTTGAACTCTGAACTCTCCACAAATCCCCTCTCACATTTGATTGCTTGTTTTCCCCTTGCTGTGTTTGCTGGCTACTTAAAATGAGATTTCTTTCCTAGTCGTTCCCTTTTTCCCTTTCCATTTAATTTTTTTTTCCTCTATCTTTTTAGATCTGTTCTTACTCTGCCAGATCTCTCAGCTGCACACTATCGCCTTTCTCAGATTCTGTCCCAACCTTTTGGGCATCAACTCTTGTGCTTGGTTATGTGTTTTCATGAGCAGTAGCAGAGTAGCAGTCAAGAGGGAAGGTGAAAATAATATAAATTTGAGGCAAATACGGCTTCATTCTCAGTTCACATCTGACCACTGGGCACAGAAAATGGTATGTATTGCAATTCCCTATGTACAGGGTCATTGTAATTGCTATTTGCAGATCATTTTAGAGACTGTCCTTAGGAAAAAAAGGAAAGCAGAACAACCCGCCCTCCTGCTATACTTCCTGTCCTGACACAAAATCAACTGCAGTGGGTTTTGTACTAAAATAACATGTGCTTTGAAATCAAGGAGTGGCTGGACAGGAGTTGCACTGGATGCAGATGGACGAGAGAGACGGAGGCTCCAGAGCCTTCCTGTAAACTCTGGAATCCCTCTGGAGATTAGATGGCCTGAGAGTTGAGTTTCTCACATCTACCCAAATACTCTGCTTCTTGTTTGGGATGAGGAGACTGCCTGAGCACCTATTCCTGTGCCTTAACTTAAAATCATGTCAAGTTGGGGATTTCTCTGCCACATGTCAAAGTAGTGGCGCTTTTTTTTTTTTTCCAAAAATGGGACCAGGAAGCACTTGGTGATTAAAGGCAGACCCAGAAGATCCCAAGCTGGTCTTCAGGAAGAACCTCTGCTGGAAGTCAAGGGCTGGGCAAGCGGCTAGCATGCTTTTAAAAGCAAGCCCTTGAAAAGCATTTCGGCTGCATCCAGCAATGCCTTGGGGTCCTAGCTCTTCGTGGAAGAAGGAACTATAACTGCACAGCAAGGCTTGGTTAAAGGGTGTAGAGCCAAGGCTGCTGTCGAATTTGTTGAAACTTGAAGGGTGTTGGCATTTATTTGGGGCGATGAAATAATAACCAGCAGATCACCCCATTGTATGGCTCCTTTTTAAAATAAGCTGTATAGTGAGGTTTCCTATGAACGGTGTGGGTTTCTACTTGTGCAGGAGGTCCAGCAGTGGGGTGGGAAGAGCTTCTTGCTTGTCTCCTGTGGGACTTGGGAAGATGCCAAGATCATGCAGCTGTACTTCAGTGCAGGGCTGGCACAGAACTTATGGAGATGATTTCGGACCTCCTAGAGGTGAGAGCTTCTTGTCAGAGGGTGCAGATCTGTGCTTGCAGAGCACTCTGCCTTGTCCACAGGCATTGCTTCTGTCCATGAGTCTGCCCCAAGAGCATTCCCCATTGCCCTAGCAGTTAGAGCATATCATAATCCGCAAAGCGAAGAGCATTAGTGCCGCATTTCTGTTAGAGTATTATGGATTATAGCAATCCTATCCCTTGGGAAATAGTTCAAAATTTCTCCTGTTTCAAATTGGAGAGAAAAGTATAAAGTTGTGACTATTTCTGTAAAAAGCAAATTAAAGAAAACACAGTTCAGATACTCATGAGTTCTATGTGGTTGAGAAATCTTGTCTGCATCCCCAGTACAGCATAACTTACATTGCATCTTTTCAAAACCTGGTGAAGATGCTTCCTCTGTAGGAGACATTCCCCCTCCTGAGTGAATAGTGAGGCTTTTACTTTGAGATGGGATGGGGAGAAAGTAAAAACCAGTTTTAGCCAGTCCAGAATGACAATATTTTATTGTACTCCTATTGAACTGAAAACCATTGATTGTAGATTGGAAGAAAAGGATCGTTCTACTCAATTTAATTTTATTTCTATTCTGAGCATCTCTTGGCAAAAACAAGGCAAATGCAGCAAAAGCTGGGTTTAGGCACATCTTGCAGGTTGTTGTGGGTTATGGCTGCGTCTTAGTACAGATGACTGAATGTGAAGTCACCTTCTCTAGTGCTTGGAGCACTTGAAGAACCCAGTTTAACCTCATCTTTCATGGGACGCCATTTGCATCCTCATGTCCCTGGAGGCTCCCCTAGCAAGCACCATGAATCCGGCAGTATCCTGGGGTGGAGAAATGCCATCTCTCCTGTTAATGGTTTCCAGTATCTATAAAGCAGTTTAATGTTTATTGGAACAAAGTCTGGAACATAAGGTTTTCTCCTCTGAGCCAAGTGCCCTCACCAGATGACAACTGATCTGGCTCATTGACTGTTTTAGTCTTTGTGGAAATTATATCAATTCCAGCAGGAGGATAAAATTAGGAAAATTTACCCCTGAGTGCCCAGAACTGTGTCGGTAATGTTGATCTCCTGAAAAATTGTGAATCCTGGTATAGGTCCCTTCCTCTAGTCTGGCAGACCTGGAGCCAGGTTTGGGGTAATTCAAGTATCTTCGGTTTCACTTTATAGTGCTCCTAGGGCCCAGTATGAGAATGGGGCAAAGGGGTCCCCAGTGTTTTTAAGGGAGAGGCAGGAGATTTAAATTTTTGTAATACTAGCAAAGGTTTGGTCTACGTGCAGCCCACAGTTGTTTCTCCTGACCTTGGACACAAAGACACAGTGCAGCTCTCACTGTGGTCTACTGGTCCTAGCCTCTTTTCCTCTATGTTTTTGCATTGTCTAATGCTTGGATAAAGCAATTTCTGCAGTCTCTTTAAGTGATATGATGAAAAGGATGATAGAATAAGATTTGGTGGCAGAGACAAAAACAGGGAGATGCTGATTTAAGGTTCCAACTGGTTTTGTTTCAGGTCACAGGAGAGAAAGCAGAGAGGAGAGCAGCAGCTAGGGGATGTAGAGCCATGGTGCTGGTGCCAGAGGAGAGATTCTCACTGGAACGAGACTGATGGCTAATGACTGTTGTAAGGAGCTGAAGTTATCAGTCAGCGGTGCTTGATACACACCGATAAAATTCCAGGAAGGTGACCTGTCTTGTCCTAAGCCGTTTCTTTAGTTTGTGTCTTGCGAGACCTGAGGGGAGGGGGACAAATGATTTGTCTGTATTAATAAAAGCTTATTATATCATTGTGGATTTACATGCCACCTTCCAAATTTAGCTGTGCTCCTTATGCCAAAGAGTTTATATCCCCGGGTCTTTCATAGAAAATCCATTGAATAAACTCAATTAATTGTTCGGAGAGGAACAGTGGTAAGATGGGAATCATCTAACCCCGTCCTTAGAAGTGAATTTGGACCTGCATGAGGTGAATTTGAAGCATTATTCTGCTTACTTGCTTGAGTGCCTGGCTAAAAAAATTGCTTTTTTGTTTGCTTTCTTTTGTCATGATTTGTATGTCGTGCCTGAAACACACATAACAGTGTTGTTTCCTAGAGCTGACCCCTGCTGTGTCTGACCAGTACGTCAGGTAATTTTCTTTTCAGTACATAGAAATGCCTTTTCTTATCTGCATCCTTGTTATTAGTACCTCATCTGAAAGAAACATTTGCTGCTTGCGCAGTTTCCCTCTAGGACTTGGACCGCCTTCTAATTCTGATTCAGACTAAGAGCAACCTGAGGAAGATGAACATCTCCAACACCTCCATGTGCCCAACCCCTTAATGTTGCCTGCTTGTGGCTTCTGGTGGTGGAGGGACTATCAGGAAGGTGAGGTGGGCCTCAGCTTTTCCCCTTGGCAGTCCTGGCCGTTCATCCTCCTGGCTTGTGGAGACTGCTGGATGGGAAGTGTGGTGAGCAGGAGCTTGTCCAGTTTCGAGCCCTTGTCTCCTGCCCTCCCACCTGCTGCTCTGCTCGGCTCTGTGGCCTCTCTTGCTAGCTCATCACCCTCCTGCCTTCTGCTAACCAACAACGCTGGAGGTAGGAAAGTTTTGACTAAGCACTATGACAAACCATTGCTTGGACCAAGCAGAGGGCGGG
>NW_010399322.1:85688-88066 GCF_000710305.1 Buceros rhinoceros silvestris | reverse complement strand
GGGGGGGGGGCGGACCTAGCACATATATTTTCAGAGGATTGAATTTCGCCATCCTCAAGGACCTGGAAAGACAAAGACGTGTCACTGACTGAGTGCCTGGCAATGATTTTTCAGGCGTAGTCAGGCTGCTGTCCTAGGCTACCTCCTGCTTGGATTATGCCAAGGGAAGGGTCTGTATATACTCTTTAAAGACCTTTATTGAATACTAAGGTCCTCAGCAACAGTGATCTATCAAGATTCCTGGGTCTGACTGCAGAGCAGTCATGCTGTAATGAATGTGAACTTGGCTTTCTTGCTTGTAAAAGCCTTTCCTCTCCCATAAATAGAGAGGAAGGGATTTGTGTCCAGTTAGGTGAAAGGCATATGACCTTGGGCCCATCTTTGTAACAAGCTGCTCCCAGATTTGAGTCATGTTAGATCCAGAGGCTAACTTTGTAGCTGGAGCCCACCTGTAGCATTAATGGAAGTGTTTCATTTAAAGCAGCGTGGAGCTGCCTGACAATGCCCGTGAGAAGCAGCTCATGCTGTTAGCAGGCACTGGTCCTGCTGGGAAGGGGGCAAATGAATTCTGCGGGTTCTGGGAAGCAGGGAGCTCATTACTTTCCCAGAGCAGGGAATTAATAAGGGAGGCAAGGTGGAAGCCAGATAGTGAGAGAAAAGTCTTGTATGTGGACTCCCAGCCACTCTTGACATAGCAGTGTGGTTATAGGGATGGGAGGGTCAGGGTAGGTGCTGAGTGGGGTTGGGTATAGACAAGCAAGCAGTGCCCCCACCACCCACAGCCAGCAGTTTGGGCTACGTTTCCAGAGCTGATGCTGGAAAGATGGCTCGAGTCTAGTGTGTGCTCAGCTAGCACAAATAGTTGCCCAGGTATGAGCGAGCTATGTAGGTTGCCTAGGCTGGGCTTTACCTTCTCACATGATGCACTGCATTTACCAGGATTGCCCAGTCCTGACACTGATGTGAGCTGCAATGTGATGCAATGAGCGGCAGCAACGAAAGCTCTGTTCTTGTCTTCACCTCCTGGTATGGCCATTGACTCAAGTTTGAACCAAAAGTGCTGCACAGATCTGGACTTCTTTTTTAACTCTATCACTCTAAAACATTTTGTATCACTGAGATTTATATAAAATGGGACGTACAACTTCCTGATGTTCATTCTTTTCTGTCTTAATGGGATTTAGAGCTGCATTACAGCCAAAAAGAAAGAAAACGATGTCACCAGAAATCCTGACTGTGTATCTACCAGTTGCCTTTTCTGTGTCCAGGAAGTGTCTGCAACTAACAGAGTGGCTAAAGCAAGTTTGCCCATAGCTGCTGCTTGTTTGCTTATGAAAAGCAGAGGCTGGCTCCAGAGCTGTGCAGTGGGAGCTCCAAAATGCAGAGCATTTCCATGGGATGGGTTCTCTTGCCTGGCATGCGCTAGTTGGTGGTTTTTTCCTCCTGAGCTCAGTGAACATCAGCTCCAAACACTGCAGGGGTCCCGCCAAATGCTGCCCTGCATGCAAGGGATGCTGGTGGACTAAACGGTCCCTGAGCGATGGTGATGAAATTTGCTTGGATGATTGTGTTTGTCACACAGCTTGTTCATAACCTCTTTGAGTTTGATTCCTTGAAAGTGTGAGAGCAAAGAGGGACTGCACTTCCAGAGTGACTCTAGAGGCTCCCCATAGCCTACTGCTGGACTTACTGTCTCTCTCCTTGGCAAAGAGGTTACCCTTGCTATGAAGTCAAGAATTGATCCAGAGGGAAGCATTTACCCCTCTTTGACTGTTCAGTATTTGGTCCCTAGATGATATGATTGATATACAGTGTGCTGTATATTTTATTAGGTGACAAAGTACCCACTGAGGCATAGTATCATTTCCAAGGGTGACCTTGTGACAGCGGGTGGCAGCAGTGCACATAAAAGTGATAAAAGTCTGGCTAAAATCCCCAGCTGCATAGGTTGAAGAGATGGCTCAGAAACTATTGATGGATGGGTTAGATTAACAGATACATGTAGGCTCAGCGGTTGACTTTTTTAAAAAAAGACAAATCAGGGAAAGAAATGAATACAGATGAGTGCACAGAAAAGAGAAAGGCAAATGAAATGGAAGAGAGGAGGAAGAGGGCAGAAAGGTTCGTTTATTTAAAAGAAAACACTCTTCGTGAAGAAATACGACCAGACCGAGGTGATGGCATGTCATTTTGTGCTGCAGAGGGAAACGGAGTGTAGACTGTACTAAATTGTGCATGGGTTTCTCTGTCACTCTTAAGTTCTCTCTCTCTGTTTTTGCTTCACTTGGTTATTTGTGTTGTATGTTTGGAGTGAGTCTCATGGTAGTGTAGATAAATTATCACATTGATTTTTCTTTCTCACTTTTTTTTGGGGGGGG
>NW_010399322.1:84224-85496 GCF_000710305.1 Buceros rhinoceros silvestris | reverse complement strand
TCTTCTGCTGTGCAGGAGAGAGTCCTGAAGCAGAATTTGGAAACAAAACCCCTTCAATTGCAAGGGAGCTGGAGGGCTGCATCTGAATTTGCTATTCAGAACTATTTCTAGTACCCAGTACTAGAATAAAGAGTTAAAGACTGGCTCCCCGGGACTGTGTTATATATCCTCAAGACAAGGAGTATCACAAATTGATAAAATCAGTGATTGATGTGATCATGACCAATGTAACAGATCTGACTCTTTTTTGAGCTGTCATTGCAGTGGGAGTACAGAGGTAATGCTTTCTGTTCAGCACCCTGTGGGTTTTCATGCCCTACCATGGCAAGACAGAGATATTAAAGGTAAGGAGCTGAGAAAAGGGCTTGAAGCAGTCAAGGGAAGAGAGAAGAGATTAATATTTCTTCCCAGAAGTCAGAGATGAAAAGGGAAAGTTGTGCCTATGACAAAGATTACCTTGAGTCACTCACCACTGACAAATGGGTTTCCTGACCAGAGTATGTCATTTCTCACCAGGGAAGTGTGGCTTAGATGGGAAACTGGTGACCAGGAGTTTGTTACCTGAATTTCTCTGAGTTACCTTTCAAGGCAGTGGGATCTGCTATCAGGTTGGGAAACACACATACTTAACCTTTAGTTCCCCAGCCTGAAAAATGTCCCTTAGAGGATGCTGAAAGTAGTGGAAGAGAAGTGACCATCACTGGAAGTGGTTATTTATTATTAGCATTTGCCAGCCTTCCACATCTAATCATTCTTTCTGCGTTTATTGTTGGCAATCTTGTGACTACTACATGATCTCAGCTGCCTTTTCATACCCTAGTGCGCTCTGAGGAGAAAAAGTGCTGCCCATAGCCAAAGTGTAAATCCAAAAAGTAGTATCAGTGCATTGTCAGTTATTCTGTGTTGCTCATCAGATCTCCCTGTGGCTTTGCCATGTTGGTTCACCGTGGTTTTGGTGGCTTCACCTTACATTGCACTCCTGCGTCATCTTCTGTTTTTGCCAGTACTTAAGGTCAATCTTAATAGTATCCTCTGCCACCATGAAGCACATGAGCTAAGGCCTTGCTGGGAATTAGCCTGCCTCGCCTGCTTTTGTGGGCAGTAAAATGATGATGCAGAGGGGTAGAAGCGTAAAAGGCAGACAGATGGCAACAGTGAGTGGAGGGCTTGTGGCTGGGGAAGTTCATGTCTACAGTCCTATCAGCCAGGAGATTGTTCCAGCCACTCTGTGCAAAGTGGCAGGGGGGGGGGACAGGGACGAGGGCAAAGACG
>NW_010399322.1:30191-84206 GCF_000710305.1 Buceros rhinoceros silvestris | reverse complement strand
GCGAGAGTTGTGTCCCAGCCACTCTGTGCAAAGTGGCAGGTGTGGGACATAGAGCTGAGGCCAACTCTGTTTCTGAGAGCTCAGGAGAGCTGCTGGCTCCAAGGCAGGTGTGTCCAGAGAGTAAAATTAGGATTTCAGGGGGTAGGAAAGGGAAAGGTCTGGGGATGGCATAACAGCCAAGCCCGGCTGTCAGGTTAGCTACAGCAATGATGTGATCCTATGAATATTTACTTCCAACTATTTATAGGGTCGTGTGTTAGGTGTTCTTTATAGTTATTTTAGTAGACAGAGGATATTCTCAATGAAAAATATTTCCCATGAGTGAGACAAATCAAATAAATAAACCTGCTACTCACCATAAAATTGCAAAGGTACACTTAATTTTCCTGCTAGAATGACATCATTTCTGTGGAGATGCTAGCAAAATATCTCAAGTGCATCAGTGCTTTGAAATGAAAATAACTAGAATATAAGGTATTTTGAGTGCAATACAAAAATGACTGTGAAGGCTGAAAAGAAACATGTACCTTTTGACTTTGATTTTTACTTCAGTTTTGCAACTGACTGGATTATATACAGCCACCTCAATCAAAACCGGTGCAGAGTACAACATAATTAACATGTCCACGTACATATGCCAAGGAGTTTGAGGACAATAAGAATTCAGATACTGAAATGAAAGCCAGCCCTTAAGAAAACATAGGTTCATTACTTGGTACAATTGGTACTACTGCAGAAAAAATTGAACTGTTAAATGAATATTCATTATGGATAAGGAAAGGTGCTCTATCATACATTTGGAAGTCACAGTGATACTGAAATTCTCTCTTGAAAGCAGCTGATGAAAATGTTAGAGAGCCAGCGCTATCATTGAACATCTTAAAATTTACATGACCAAATAACTCAACTCATACCCAGGAGTTCAGAAAAGATTTAGCTGAGAACAGCACACACAGGTGTGCATATACGTGAACTTGAGAGGCATTGGGATTGCATAAGATTATACCAATTTTTTTAACACAGAGTTTGAAGCTGCAGGTAATAAAAGGCTGATTTACCTAGCATGAACTTTGGTCCAAAAAAGAAAAAAAAAAAAAAAGGAGGCAGAAGAGAAGAAAAACAGGAAGACAGCTGATGACTTTCAGTATTGTTTTGTGGAAAACGGGTCTTGTGGAATTTAGACAGCTTTTTGGTGGGATTATAAATTTTGTTCGTGATGGTAAATGTTCACTTGATGTACTTCTCTAAGGTTAGGACTTGGGGCCATGGAAGATTCTAATTAAAGGTTAGTGGTGGGTAAACTAAATGTAGCACACATTAAATGGATTAAAACTGGCTCACCAAGAAATCTCAAATAGTAATTGCAAATGAGAAATCGTTTTACAAAAGAAGCATATCCCAAAAGTGTCCCCCAGGGATCTCTTCTTGGCTCAATTCCTTTTGTCTTCCCCCAGTCTTTCAGATGAATGTATAAAATCATTGCTAATAAAGTTTGTGGATGACATAAAGGTGAAAAATAATAATGACGGTTTAGTTCTACAGACTGAACTGAATTACTTGATAAGGCTGGACTTTTCTGAGCAAAATCCTTTTTGATGCAGCTGGATTCAAGGTCACGCATCCAGAAATGGAGAATTTAGGTTGCGCTTGTGGGATTAGGAGCTGCTTCCTGATAGATAGCAACTGTGAAGAAGACACATGGTAGATAACCCAGAGGCCCCTGTTGGGATATTCTTGCAGAAAGAAGCCTTTGAATATGTACTGAGAAAATTAAGAGCCCTATTCTCTATTTCTCATGCTGTGTGCAGGACTGGCAAGACAGTTTGTGGAAGTCTGTGCATAGTGATATTTCCAGGAAAATTCTGAGGAGTCAGGAAACATTTACAAAGAAAACGTAAAGGATTGGCTTGAAACGTGAATTATACCCAGTTACCATTTTTTCTTTTTTTAGTTCATATTTTTGCTTCACATATTTAATGTAACTCTTGGGCAGAGGAGGAGGATGGAAATTAATCTTGGGTCTAACATTGCCAGCTGCTTTATTGTTTGGCAGTGGATAAATACAATCCCTATCTCTAATTCTAAGCCTGCATGACTGTACACACAATTACTCTTTTTATTCCAGACTCTGTAATACCTACTTTCCTCCTCTTTTCTAAGACTGGTCCCACATGTCACTAGCTACTACAGACTAGCTGAAAGTCCAAACCTCCTGCCTAACCGGCAGGAGTTTTAACACCTGTCACAACCTGCTGAGGAGGTTTGCTTCACAAAGACTCTACAAGATCATAAGAACTAGAGACAGGACAGAAAGAGAAAGGATGCAACAACCAGCTGAGTAGCAGAGACCTCCACAGGTGTAGATATCTTCTGAACATTGTGACTGCGCACTGGAAACTACGCAATTATTGTCTCTTTGGTGCTTTTGCTATATGTTGCCTGAACCCAGAGTAGTCTAGGAATAAGCCAGGAAAAATCAGAGCTGCACCTAGACCTGAGTTTCCTTATAACCCACAGATGACTTGTGATGCTGTCTTGAGAGGGAGAGGTCTAGCAGCAATGTACCCAGTGTAGTAGTGGTTATATAATGTCCCAGACAAGCTTGGTCTGTATGTTATGGTAAAGCACAGAACAAGAGAAGGAATGGCAATTACAGTGACCTAAGTGCATGGGGGAAGTGGCACAAACGGGCCAGGGTCTGTATGTTCCCTAGGAAGAAGAAGGATAAAAGGGTATTTAATAAAAGTATAATATAATGAAGAATGGCCCATATGTACAACAGGATAGCACTTCTGTTTTCCCTGTTTTGTGAAGTAAGAATGAAAAGACTAAGGAGGAGGAATTCAGTACTGAAAAAATAAAATACTTTCTCTGCCTGGTTATAATTAAACTACAGAGCAGATTGCCACAGGTTGATACTGAAATACTTTATTAAGCTTCTGTGTTTGAATTATATTATGCTAATTACTGTAGCTCATGCTGCATTCTCTTGATATCCTTATGTCTGCCTATCAAGAATACCCAGAGTGGTTGTAATGACTGTTTTAAAAGCCTTTCAGGGGTGGACAGATCTTTCAAGTCTTCTGCTTTAGGGCTTAAACTAATCTTCAGCTACCAGAGATCAGTCAGGATCAGCCTGGAGGGAAGCTGTGGTAGGGTAAGGTGCTGGCTATGGCCAGAGTCAAGGTACGGGACTGTCCCACCTTGGTTCTGGTTTAGTGTCTGCAGTTCTTAGCTCCTTGCTGGTTTTTGCTTCTTCATCTGGTGTAAAGTGGCACGGTGCTTTTGGCTTCAGCAGCATGCTGCTGATTTACGCCTAGACATGCCTAGACATAAACACATCAATATGGTAATTATCCCTGCTGCATCGGTTAAACACATGGTCCTTGTTCCTGATACCCTGAGAGAGTTTGTACTTGGGGGAATCTGTCATTTTTGCTACCTAAAAAAAAAAAAAAGAATCTTCCACCTGTGATCCAGGGAAAACATGTGTTTTTGTCTGCTTGGGTTTTTCTTTTTCAGCTGAGAGTTAATGGGCACTCTGTAAGCAACCAGGCAGAGAATTTTGGTCCTGCTGAGCGAGTCTCACTCTTCAGGCGCTCACTTGCAATTTGCAAGCACTTCTGAATATCTTCTGGCACGTGAGCTCTCCCTTCTCTGGATGATGTTTTTTTGATTCCTTGTGCAAATATTCTCGCAGGTGGCAGGCACGCTGCAGATAAACCTTTTGATCTTTCGGAATTACCAAGCTCTTGTAATCGTGTTTTCCAGTTTTGTTAAAGTTACCCTCACACATACAGCTTCCTGTTACTCTCAGATCTTCACCACTACTTCTTCATTTCAAACAGCATCATCTTCCCTGTCCCTCAGTGTGCTGCATCGCATTTCCCCAAGAAAAGATGAAACTCCTCGAAATGATCACTAGATGGCTACACTACCGCACGGGATTTCACAACTCTGCTTTTCTCAGACCTTCAAACCATTTCTCACGGCCCTCTAATTTGTAATATCTTCGGTCTGAATTGCATTTCAGCCACAAAATGCAATTTCCATATCTTCAATTTTCTTCTCAGCATGTTGCAATATAATTCCACACCATTCAAATTTATTGTACAAAGAAGTCGCTGGGGCTTAAATGGCATCTAACCTCTGAGGCATGTGGTATTGTCCACCATTGGAAACAGGATCCTGGACTGCATGCCCCATTGATTTGATCCAGCAGAGCAACTCCTGTCTTTCTGGAGCCTCTGCAGAAAACCTTTGGAGTCAATTGGGCATGACCTGCTGTGTCTATTGACCCGGCTCTGGCTGAGCAGGTCTGAAAACCTCGAGACTGGGGACAGGTGTCAGTCCACGACTCAAACCTTCACTGCTGCTATTCTACAGGAAATGAAGGGGATTTCTGAAGGAGGGGAAAAAAAAACCTGCCTGTTTGCCTATTGTGTAAACTAGAGCAGACTTTAGGAAGAAGCAGCTGCAAATACCAGAGAAACATTTACCTTCCTCACTACCTTGTTTCTGTCGCATTCAGAGACTAATGCAAATGCTAAGCTTTCCAACAAAAATAATTTTTTGCAATAGTTGGCAGGAGGGACCTAAAAAAGGCATACCAGGATTAATTTTTGGCAAATATGTTGTGTTCAGATACATGTAGAACAGAAACGCATCCTCCTTCTCTGAAAGTCCCTGTTTGTGTCCTTACACAAATTCTCCCACGTCCTCGTGAGTAGATGCAATAACAGCATTTATGTAATATTGCTGGGTGTTTATAGCTGCATAGTCTGAATGCAAATCTGGATATAAATAATATGACCATTGTCTCCTGCAAGCTAGAGAATTGATATCTATATTGTACAGATAAGGGGGTTAAGGTAAACGAGATGGGGGGGTGTGGGGAAGTGAAGTGAATAACTGCTCTCACCTGCAAACTGTGGCACTCTGCTGTATTGATGGGTGGTGCAAGACATGGGCAGTCAGTCTGCCCTGGGATGCCAGCCTCCCTACAGAGGACAAGTGCTGGGATGGTGTTAGCAGCTATGCTTGCATGGGGGCAGGAAAACAAGGGGGGAGCATTTTGCAGAGGGAGAGAGTCTGGTGAAGAGACCTGTTTTGAGTGAAAGAAAACACCTGGCTGAGGAGTAGGGTGTGTGGTGTGCTGCGACACCATCCCAAGGAGAAGGGGACTATAAGTGTTCAAGTTAATTGTGTGCTGGATGTTCTGGAGATGTGATACAGAAAGCAGGGCTATAGATACGTCTGTTTTTGGTTTATTTTCAATGGCAGCCCATGAAGGAGGAAAAGCATCAGAAAAGGAGAACTAACAGAGCATGGGCTGGGTCTCTCTGCCACGTAGCCATTTGGAGCTGGGGAGGATGGCTTGTGCTCCCCCCTAGGCTACCCTGGCTGGGTACCGCAGCAGCGTGGCTGCTCAACGGCAGCTCCAGGGGCACCCGGTTGCTTGTAAGGACAAAGCAAACCTGCATAGTTTGTTTGTGAATTCCCCATGGGAAATAAAGCTCCCCATTTGGAAAACAGTCAGCCTGTTGTAAAAGGGAAATTGAAAAAGTGGAATCCCGCCACAAATGCAGATGAGCTCTGAACTGTGGATTCATGAAGAGCATCCCAGTTGTTCGCTGGGGGAGGCTGGAGCCAGGGATGCACTTTCTTTGGCTTCAAAACCTATTTCAGCCATTTCAGTCGGGAGACAAGTTGGAAGAAAAGCTTCAAGCTGCCATGGGCTGATTTTCTCAGAAAGCTTTGGAAAAATATTAAAAAATTATATGGTTGGTGTAATTGTCAGATATACTAATGTGTACATGAGAATTCCCATGAAGCACTGCGAGTTTCACTGCCAGGCAAAACCTGGCAGATACTAATCTATAGTGACAACAGTCTGTTTTTAGGGAGTTGCTTTGCAAGTCTGTGCTATTGGAATTTGGAGACAAAGGAATGTATTGATGGGAGCCAATATCTCCAATGTGACCGTCTCAGCAAAACTCTAAATATGATGACCAACGTCACAGTGATCATTTTATTGTATCAGCACAAAGCCATGAATCTGCAGTGGCTAATGACAGACACCAGTTAATAATGAGATAGAGGTGTATGGACCACTTTACCAGCGGCATGTTATTTTGTAAACAGAGCTGGCACTTGTTCGAAGGGAACAGGTTTAAAGGCAAAGTGGTTCCTTCTGAATCCTCCACTAACTTGTCATAGAAATACTGATGCATAGGTAGCAAGGACAGCTGTTTGGCTTTCACTTTTTCTTTAAGTTTCGGCTACAATCCCATATCAACTGCCAGGATGCTCAATGAATAGGTTACATTAAAATTCTATGCGCCATTATGCAAGTTAGGGTTAGGGAAGAATTCCCAATGACTTTACAGGTGCTACTAAATACTTGATGGATGCTGTGTGGCTCTCCCAAGATGCTGATGGTTATGGAGGCTCTTGCTTCTTGCACCAAGGAGTGGCAAACACAAGCAAAGCCCTGTGGTTGCTAAAGCAGCTTATAAAGCACTGTCCTTTGCTCCACAGGAAGCTTTTTTTTTAGGGACTTCTTTTTCACAAGTTGGTGAGTAGTTTTGGCTTTACTTTATTCAAGAGCAGGGGAGAAAACAATCTGGGCTAGGAGCATGGCCCAAGGCTTTAATAAACCCTTGCTGCCCTCTAGGGTTGGTCTACATTGAGTTTTTCCCAGCAATTGTGCCCTTTCACCATTCACAGCATATGCCTCAGCAAACAAACCGTTCTCCTGAGAGGTTAAAGCCAGCTGTGGACCACAAAAGGAGGGGGCAATCATTTATGCAGCAACATGCTTGTCCCTGTGGCTCTAAAATTGACCTTCCCTCCTGGAATGAACTGCTCCGAGGAGGACAGTGGGCACCCATACTCCTACTATGTTACAGACCCTGTCCCGGCTCAGGGTCTGGTCAATGCTCTAAAAACCTCAGGAAAAAAAGAGAGATTAGTTTACATTCTCTGCTCCACCCCGGATCTGCCTGTGGATTTCTTACAGCAGCAACCTGGCGTGAAAAACTGCCAATGCGTAACACAGCGTTTCATGTAGTGCACGCTAGACAGTTACTGTGAGAAGGCTGTTACATATTAGAAATTACAGAAACGTTGCATCAGCAGTCAGCTTTCTAGCCAGGAACAGCTGCTTTCCTCCATCCTTGTGTTAGACTTTTCCAGCCAAATCTCAGAGACTTGTTTCATTGGGGATTAACTTTACTCAGCCTCCATTTTGAGATTAACAAAAAGTTACTGACAAGATTAAATAATTTTCCTTTTTCTTTCTTTCCCCTCCCTTCCCCCTCCCCCAAACCAGAGATGAAACAGACATTGAGCGAATTTGGTGATCACAAATGTAAGATGCAGACTTTCCCATGATCGTTTTTAAACCCCACTTGAAAGAGAGACTTTTTGGAACCATATAATACTTTTATCTGCAGGATTGAAATTGGGTTAGCAATTTCCTCAAAGAACAGAAGAAAACGGACTGCTCTGGGTCGTGCAGTGTGCTTGCATGCCTTTGAAGTAGTCTTTTTAAAATTAATGTCCCAATGTGTGTTAAACTTGCTGCCTTTTTTTTTGCCCCTGACACCGAGAGTCTTTGGAGTCAGCAAGGTTATTTTTCATCTTGTCGGATAACCAGAGGATGGTGATGGGAGCTGGGAAGCATGCAGATCTCCACCAGCACCAGGAAGTGAGTATCAGAGGAACAATCCCAAACTCTCATTCAGACTTCGGTTAAGCGTGAGCTGTTCCTGATTCTGGCCACAATCACCGGCACTGTGTAGATTTATGTTGTTGTGCTTTCTCTGCTCATTACAATTTTTCAAGAGGAAAAGACATTCATCAGCTCTGACATCAGACAAAAACTAATGAGCTGTGTTACCCAGGCCTATTCAGCAATGAGAGCCCCAAGAAAAGTGTCGCAGCTTGCTCTGCCCACGTGGACCATGATAATGTGTCTTTAGCACAAGGCTTGGAGTAATTACAAGCAGAAAACAATTACTGAGCCCTAGCCTCCAAGAGGGAATGTGGTCAAATGATTTTAACTCTGAACTGGTGGGCAGTACTCATAGATCAGTGCTCAGTCCTGCTAATGGCTGTGGGTAAATAATTTAAATCTGTATTTTGATTTCTCTGTGAAGGGGATATGACTGTTGTGGTTTCTGGAGAGAATGAGTACTGTATAAATGTGGGCTCTGATCTCCCTTGCTAAGTGGAGATGTACCCTAGTGAATGACAGCAGAGGATGAACCTCTAGGTATTGCAAAGACTTCTGGAGAGAATCTAGAATTGAAAAATACTAACAATCAAGTGGGTTTGGCAATACTCGGAGATAATGTTTAGTAGCAGAGGTACGTTGTCTGGGCCAGAGTACCTTCTTTCAGAGCAACTGCTTTCCTTCTTGGCCCCATTTAAGAACTTCCTTAAAACTTGTTTTGATGATTGTGATGCTCACGAAATGCGTGAGCTGCAAATACGCTGTGTTTAGATCCACGCTATATTATTGCACTCCATCTTTTTTATATTCACACATTGTTTGTCCTCTAATATTTGTGTTTCAAACCCCATGGGTCAAAGCTGGTGTGTGTTATGTCCATGTGCAGTAGCTACTACTGTGAACTGAGGTCATACTGTACTGTCATGTAGTTAATAATTGGTTTTCTGGTCCATGCTCTGGCAGATGACTCCGGACTGCCTAGTCCTATTTGGACTGATACTCTGATGTGGCATTCCTTTGCTTTTCTCATTTTCACCTGCACCACAGTCCAAGTAAGCTGTTAAGTGCAACTGAGATAGATAGAGCAGGAGATAGCACTGTGTTCCTCTGAATACACAGATGTGTTCTGACACCTCCTAATCCTCAAGGCCTGGATGTCAATAAAAATTGGAAACACTGTGGCATCATCATCTCTCACCTTCAATATAATCCTAACACGGGGTCTGTGGCCTTGTGTGTGTGACGGAAGAGTTTTTATGACTGTGTTGAGTTGCTTTGTAATGGCATATGATCATTGTGCTGTCAATAACTAGCTATAACCTCTGCTTGCTTTATGGGTTGTTCTGCTCTCTTAACTGCTGCTTTACAAAGCTGAGCGCTGAATTTTAACTCTGTGCAAGAAATAATGTGTGTCTGTGAAATTAAGACTTAGATTTCTCTTGTTATTAATCAGCCCTTCCCTGGCAGGTCTTGATTGTGCTCCATGCTGTATTAACTTGACTACAATGCTTGAGATCCATCCCCCTCTCATCCTTTTCTTTCTCTGATTCCTTTCCTAACTTTTAGGCTAAGAAGGGCCATTCAGTCAGAAGGTGGCAGGTGTGAAGTGGTGGAGATTAACAGGAAAAAAAAAATCAGTGAACAATGCTTATATTAGACTGTTTCATGTTAAGAGGGAAGGAAAGGATTTTCAGAGAATGGAGAAAATTAGAGAGCAACATGACTAGATCTGAATTCGGATCAAGGTTAGATAGCTTCAGAGACTTTCTTGAGCACTTTTTTTTCTCTAACTCAGGATAGCCATTGAAGAAAAGTCAACGGATTAAAGAGAAACAGGGCTAAACCTAAATCCTGGTCTTTACTTACTGAAACTCTAGGGAGTCCAGATTTTGCTCTGTGTCTGACCTTTGCATTTCGTGGCCAGTGTGGAATTTTTTTTTCTTCCAACAAAAGGAAACACTATGAATCGTGCTAATGAACTGAGTCATAACATCATGTCACCATCTCGAGTGAGATGCCAGGCACCCTGAGGACACTAATCAAGTCCTGGTGGTCCCGGGCAGCCTCACTGAGGGAAACCCCTACTCCCTGTCCTGCCCCAGGCCTGGGGGCACCAGGTCAGGTCGGAGCGGTGCATCCAGCAGTGCCCTAAGTCAGACCTCACTGTGAGCAGCTTGTCTCCAGACTGGTGTTGGACTTTTTGTCCCAGACAGACATCAGATCACAGTGCTGGAAGTTCCAACTCCAGCTCTGACGCTAGCCCCATCATCTGCTTTCAGAGGGACCCTGACTGGACCCTGGACCTCCCTCATCCCCAGCTGTATCACAGCTGTCACTGAAGCCCATCACCTGCTCCCAGCTCTGCCCACCCAGCACACACCCCAGGAGACAACACCCCATGATGGAGTCACCCCAGCTCAGCCCCTCTCCCAGAGCAGCACCACTGGCACTGGGCCCTGGCACAAAAGTGAAAATAACCAGGTACGAATAGTGCTGTGAAAATAAAACTGCATGGCTGTCCAGAGAGGTTACAGTCTGTTTTGATCTTGCATTGGACTGGTAGTGAAAAATTGTTGTAAAATCTGTGGTAAGAAATAGTAAAAAAAAAATAATGAAACAAGAAAAGCTACATTTTTTTAGTGGAGGTCATTCATTCTTCAAGCTCACAAAGAAAGATAGTCTGATCGTATCACTGTTTCACAAGTATATTTACCACAAGTTTTCGAGTGGAAACTTCAACTACAACTTTTTCCTGATTTCTCCATTCTTCCCCATTAATTTTCCTTGGGAAAAAAACCCCAGTGAAACAAGGAAGCGATGAAAAGGAAACTGATTTGGGAAGGGAGTGGGAGAGCATAACTACTACTACTGTTTTTGTTGTATCTCTTCTTAATTTTTTTTAAACGGTTACCCCCTACACCTGCCTAAAAAAGAATCGATTCTTTTAAAACATACATTTCACAAAAGCTTTAATTTTAAGCAACTCGTTTAAAGATTGAGTCTGCTAGTATAGTCCTATCTTCTGGTATGATAGGCTTGAAATAGGGAGAGAAAGAGGTATTACCATTTGATAAACTAAAATCTTCCAGGTGGAATAATGATCTCTGTGTAGAAGCCATGAGGGTCTTAGAAAATATTAAGAATTTAGCTATTGTAGCCTATAGCTTGAGAGTGGTTTTGTTAGTCCAAACCTGGGAACAAAAATGCAGTTTTCAAGGGTGATTTGTTTGCTGCATGCATGATGGCTAGTTCTGTCTTTTTGGGTTATTAGACTTTATGGAGGCTCTTGGCATTATATTTTTTTTAGACTTTCATTTTTCTTGGAATCCTTCCTTCTTTTATTTTGCTAGCAATATATATATTCTTTTTAAGTGTTATGTAGTGTTTTTTATTAGCCAGTCATATTATTATTTACATGAAAATACTATTTGCATGGCATTAGCTGCTATAAAATTTAAGTCTGAAGTCTGCTAGCTCAAGCTCCTCCAGGTGTGAACACACAGAGGATGGGATGGTCGTGCAAAGAGTCCATGATCCAGATAGACAGGAGAAGGAGGGGAAGGGGCAGCCAAGAGAGATGAAGCCCTTGGTGGGAGCCAGAGCAGTGGGTCAGGGTCAGCGTCAGCAGCCGAACTTACCTGAGCCATGCCATTTGGGCACAGCATTTAGCATCCCCTGGCTCTCGCCCCACAGCCAGGTCTGCCCAATGAGTAGAAGAAACATGAAATGACTGAAATGAAGGGGAAATCTTTTCCCTATGGAGTACTAAATACATGTTCTAACATAAAATTTCTGAAATCTCTGTTTTAATACAAAATGAGCTTTCTTCAAGTGTTGGTACAACCATCCTTTGTAACGTGAAGCTCTGGGGGCACCCAGGCCAGGTCTCTGTGCTGAGAAGGGAACAGTTTAGTGGAATGTGGACATACTCCCTATGCCTTCAAGGGCTTGTGGAGAGTTTACCTAAACTACCTAGCCATACCAGCTCCAGAGCAGGTATAAATGACATTCCAGCAAGTAATATCAGTTAAACTCTAAGTGGCTTCTTGCTTCATGATTTTCAGAGATCAGGTCAAGAGGAACGATCAGGTGTGCTGAGGGAATAATCCATTTGCTTGTGCTAAAATATGCCTAACAGAGCAAAAGGGAAATGGACTATTGTAAAGATAGGGAAATAACCTAGCAAAAGAAAGATGGTTTCATAAATACTATTGCTGAGGAAGCAGAAACTGTACTATTAGAAGAATTATTCTTTTGACCTCTAAATAATTCCAAGTCTATAAAAAGCAGACTTTTGTCAATAAATGAGTGTTATTAAGACAGATCCATACTGAAAAAAAGATCGTAAATCAAAAGGAGAAGGGCTGCAGTATCACAGCACAGCTACAAATTGCTGTTCTGCTCATTTCTGCGTTGTTAGCAACCTGCTGATAAATATGAAATGTGCACATGTCCGTGGCTATTTCATCAGCAAATGGCTCTGCTCTTGAAAATAGCTTGAGCAGGTGGTGTTCGTGGAACACAGGCCTTTAAGAAAAGACACTTTAGGTTATGTACCACTCTTTGATAAGGGCCCCCATAGTGCACCGACTTATTTTCACTGGATTTATTTTCACTGCACCTTGCTTCTAGGAGCGCCTCAGTGAGGACATTTTAGGGTAAAGTGGCCCGTGAGTCATGGTGGTCATGATGTGCTTTAAATGGTGCACCTGATCAACTCCAGTACTTCTAGGGACAATCTGGGTGCTCAGGGGCAGAACTAGATTATTTAGGGGTAATAATCTACTAAGGGGGGGAGGGGAAGGAAAGAGTTTAAACTTCTTAGCACAAACACTGCTTCAAGCTCCTCTTGATTTTCCCCCTAATATTCTGATTGAATAATATATCATAATGTGCATAGCATATCCTCTCAGGGGAAAAAGAAAAATAATTTTGCTAAGGAAAAGTGGGATCTACAGAGCCATCAGCAGAGAAAGGAAGAGAATAGGAGGATGCCCCAAAAGGAAAGGGAGGCAGGGCAATGGTATGCAAAGCTCATGAAATAGGGAGGAAGGAGGGAGAATAGAAAACCTCTGATATGTTGTCAGAATCATGTGTCCAGCTGAGGCTTAGGGGGCATACTGGGCTGCTGTGGTTACAGTGGGCATTTTCTACAGTTAACAGTCAGAGGGAGAGATATCTTGCAAAGCCTCTGGTCCTCTCTGGCACCCAAGTCCAAGTAACACACTGCAGTTGACTTAAGTGAAGCAGTGGCTGGTGCCGATGATGATGTCCTGGACCTCCTGGCCTGAGCAGCTGGACCTCTGCTCTGTCCCAGTTCTCCTGCTGGCCTTCTCCTGTGTGCTTGGTCGTGTGGAAGGGCTAGCTCAAGCACACTTGCATGGGGCAGGGGGAAAGGGGACCCAGCCAGGGACAGGGTGATGGGGGAATATGTAGGGTGGTGTTCATGGGCAGATAGCAAGAGAAGAGAACCAGGACAGAAAGGGTCATGTGTGATGCAGGGCCTGGGGGCCAGAGTGGGGAGTGGCTGAGTCACACTGATGGTAAGGGGATGGGGATAGACCAAGAATGTGCCCTAAGAACAACAAATACTCTGTGGCTTGCGAAGAGCTTGGCCTACAGAAAAATATGACTTTCCCCCATCCTGCCAGATAACATTTGTCAAATGAGCTGGTACAAGAGTGCAACAGAAAGATAAAGATATTATCATCTTCCATTATTAAATCCTGATGGAGGATTTCTTAAATGCAGTCGTTTTAGAGGAATGTGTTATTTTTTCCCTTGACGTGAGATAGTGAAAAAGTAGGACTTTCTCCTCCAAGTTTAGATTGTGGTTTGTCACTGATTAGAGGAACCAGAACTTCTCTCCACTCAGTGGCTCTGAGCCATCTTCATGAAGCTGGTGCAGTAAACACACTCTGACAGTAGGAATTAATGTTATAATCATATCAGGACTGTGAACCATAACTTGTTGATGAAGTAGTGAGAAGTGCACTTACCAGATATAGAATGTATGTAGAGCATTTGATGCATTAAATGTCAGATCCCCACAGCCTACATTCCAGAAATAAAAAAGGATAATTAATTTCCATACATCTTGGCACACTCCATTATAACAGTGACAGCAGAAGCAAATGCTGTTACAAGTGGTTACTGAAAACTCTATTGAATTTGGGGAATGAGAACAGCAATCCAGGGTCAGTCTGAAAGTTCATGTCACTCAGTATCTTCTCTTCGTAATGGCTAGCAGCAGAGGCTTAAGGAAAACATACGGGAAGTGAGGGAGCACAGGGTGATATTTTCCCTGATCATGTCCTACCTTCTAGCAGTCTGTGGTTCATGGACTTCATGTATTTTTGTCATGTGTTTAAGAGCTGTTGCTGAACCTATTTTTTATTTGTCTAACCATTTTATTTTTAACCCAGTCTTATTTTTGACATCAGCAATGTCTCAGATCAGTGAGTTTCACAGCTTCTATATACATGTGTGAAAGAGCAATTTTTTGTCCCTGTTTAAACTTGTCACCTGATAATTTCCCCAGTTTCCTCCTCCTTTCATTGTGATATATTATGAAATTTAATAAGAGTCCCTTGTTCACCTTCTCCAGACTGCTCACTAAGACGCCAAGTTAGTTTATTTCCAAGTTGAAAAGTTCTACCCCATATATCATGTCCCTTCCTCTGGTTCATCATAACACAGCCTTTCAGTACTTCATGTAGCATGCAAGAAATAGCTGAACTTCAAAGCTACTTCTTCCCAGAACTGCTTGCCATCTTACGGCTAGTAGCCATTCCCACTCACACCAACAGTTACCTTCCTACAACCTCCACTCTACAATGGTTGTGTTGGTCCTACCTTGCACCACATCTGCCTTTCAGGACAAGCCATTTCACTTTGGAATTCCTTATCCTTCATTTGAGTTCTTCTTTTGAAATAGAGGAGGTTTTTCCCCATTTTAGACACTCCTGGAAACTCTTTTTTGATGGGGAGTAAACCCAGAGCAGTATTTGATAAGGAGGACACTTGTTCTGCTTTCTTATTTCAGCCTCTGGAGAATGAGTGAAGTTGGTAAGCACAGTTATGCTAACCTGCCTCAGGGGAGACCTCCTCTTTCACAGAGAAGAGGGGGCCACAATGCACACAGATGTCAGTAAGACACAATGAAGATCTAACCACCTAGAAACGTGTCTGTCAGTCTCAGGAAATTCCTGAAGCAGGTTTGGTGCATAGGAGAGCGCTCAGGGGAAGTCTTGTGGCCAGTCCCTATATTCTTCTTAGATGATGGTTTTGGTTTTGGCCTGACCTGATCTACTGCAGCTGCCTTTACTCTCAAGACATGAATAGATCAGCTAAATCTTACTGAGCAGAAGATGGGCTACTTGCACCAGGGTGGATGCTCTGAGTACAGACAGGGAGTAGGGTTAGGGAGGGAGGGCTAGTGCTGATGCCTTTCCCTTCTCAAGCAAAGCTCTGTTAGCACAGCAAACCACACGTCTCTATGCATGAGACATTCCCTGCAGAGATGTCCACTGAGATGGTTTTGGGCCTTTGTGTTTCCCAGCCGGCTCCAAGCACCATTTGGATGCTTCTCTTTGAGGCTTAAGCAGTTTCTTCTGTTGCATTTGTGGATCATCTAAAGGAGAGGGAGACTGGCTGAACCTCAGGGTGGTGCTGCAAGACTCGCTGGTGATCTGCTCATGAAGAATCTTGTCCCCGCTTTCATTCCCTTCTTATTGGTTAAGCTATATATGCCTGTTTGAGCTGGAAAACCTGAAGAACTTGTAGGAAAGTGCATTAAATCTCTTTTCTCTGATAGGCAGTTTCTCAGTAGTCAGTTTCAAAAACTTCTGTTCTTAAAGAAAATGGCAATGCCCAAAATATGGTTAACCATTCTTCTGGAAATTTTCTGAAGGCAGATTTTACCTATCAAGTCCAGGATCACAGAAATGCTTCTTGGCTGTTGTAATAAATAACCTCTGTCACCTTTCTAAGTGCTTCTCTCGCCGTAGCATTTGTGATTTCAAGAAGTTTGAGAAACAGCCTCTGTGTCTCAAGCCCATTTAAGTGATGCTAGAGCATAGCATTCATGCACCTTTTAAGATATAGTTAAAGTATAAAGCCATAGTCTTCCCTTATTATTCCGGGGTTTGGGTTGTGACACTGACTGAACGGTAGCAGGAACAGTTTTACCGCATGGGGATAGTTAATTAAATGTCTCATTTGAATTTATCAGCAATAAAGAGTTCTGTGATGAAGACTCCTCACATACATCAACATTTAAATAGCATTGTGAAGCTAAAGCACTAAAGAAACGAGTGAGGGGGAAATCTATGCTTACACGCTGAACACAACATGCATTGGAAAAAAAGCTAGAAAGACTGATTATTATCTCGGGGTCAGCCTTCTCTGTTCTGCAGGGGCGAATTACTAGTGATACAATTAGCTGTTGCTGTTATGAGAATTATAGTAACCATGGAAAGGTGATGGGTGCGAAAGGCAGAGAAGCAGGAGGGGGAGAGTACATAGTTACACTGGAGTTAGACTCTCTTTACAAGCATTAGCATTTCAGTGAGTAATCAAACCTCTGAATTGGGTCCTGGTCTTTGAAGGCTTTTGAACCTGTGTACGTTTCTGTGGATGAGCAATCTACCTGAGGTTATGTTATGATGTAAATTACCTCTGCAGCTAGTGCTCCTATGCGCACATTACAGCTTGAGCAGATTTAACCTTTCAGGAATGTTCCACAGCGTAAAACATGACACAGCCTGCCATGCACCTTATCAGGGGTTTTCCTTGATGACTACTGATGGAGGCCTTTGTCCTGATGTCAAAAAACATTGTCTGCCTTTTTATCACACCTCTGCGGTACAGGCTTGAAAGCATTCAACAGAACAAAAGGGAAACTTTGCTAGATTCTGTCCTGGTACATACTTGGCTTAGAAATGTTAGATTAATCTGCTTAGATGTTCCAATTTAATTTCTGTTATGTAGGAACCTTGTTCACTTGCAGAAGCTGCAGCATCACCTTGCTTTTCCTGACCTCCAGACTCTGGTTTTAAAGGCTCCATGAATTTACCCTTCTAGACTTCTGTATTTAGCTTTGGGTTTTTTTAAGATTAGAGGTACCTTATTCCTAAACTATAGACACATTTGGGGCACTAAAGAAAATGTCAAATTGTTTGAGATACTGTATGTGTTATTATGAACTCCTTCCTAGACTAGTTGTCAAAGCTGTTTCTTGCTTTCTTAGAGAGTAGGCACAGATATGCCACTCTTTTCTGCTTCGGGACAAATGAACTGCTATTGGAAATGACGTTTTTTTGTGTTCCATTACGTCCCTTTTTGTTTACGTACATGGTACCACTGGAGTTGCTAAGATATCTTTAGTGCCAAGAGGGAATACACAGAGCAGTGTATCCTGGTGTAACTTGGCTGGAGTCAGTACAGTTGTGATGGAAATGAGTATGATCCATTGTATTTCTTCTGGTAAGCAAGACCCTACTCCAGACACGTGCTTAGTAGGTTGAGCGAATACCAACTGTCATCAGCTGTTGCTGCTCATTGCTTTTTCTCCGGTAGGGAGGTATAACGCTCACATCCAGCACACGAGGCTCTGGACTGTGCAGAATTGGTCACACCGTGCTTATGGTGTAGGTTGCTACAGTGTTTGCCTGAAGCCAGGATTATTTTCCATTTGTGTTTTTGTAGCTCATAGAAGGCGCCTTGCAGCCATTGCTGTGCAGGGGACTGGTGCCAGGAGGAAGCCGTACATGTTGATTTTTTCCTTAATGAACTATTGTGCGCGCTTACCTTGGTAGCAGCTCATGTCAATACTGGATTTGAGTCGAGGATTAAAGGGCAAAGAACACATAAAGACTCTCTCTCTCAAATGCCTTCTCAGCAGATAATTGATGAACTATGGGAGACTGATCGGAAAGCCTGTAAACTGGCTTTTCCTTTCAGTTCTTGCCTACCTCTCTTTGCTGCCAGCAGTGTTTTCATGCCTTTCTTACTGAAAGGTCAGGTGTTCATGAACTGCAGTTTGTAGGTTTTCAGAAACATCTGGAAGAAAGATGAACTCCCGTAAGAAGCAGCTGTGGGTAAACTTAACGATCAGGAAAGAAGCATTGAGTGGATTGTCTCAATATTTTTTCCTCCTCCCAGCATGCTTGTGCAATGGCCATCTACATCTAAGGTGCCTCAAGTTAAATTTTGTGTGTTGATTATCTACAACCATAAGGGACACTGGCACAAGGCCAATTATTTTTGTAGGGAGCTGAATTACTCAGAGCCTCGTTTCTGTTTGATGGTTACTGAGGGCAATTGCTCTTCATCCAGGTCCTCAGCTGTGAGTTTATAGGTGGATGACACCACAGTACTCCATGTTTACATGTGGATAAAAATTTGTGAACACTTCAGGTTTTGGTCTGAAAGAGTCAATACGTCTCGCTTGATATTAAAACATGTCTCATGATTTTTGGCACAGGTATTTTCAGAAAAATATTGAGCATCTGTACTCCAGAAAGCTATCTTTAAGATATTTCAGTCAAAGAAAAGTTGTACTCCAAATCATTAGACTCTATGGAAAATGGGTGCCTCAGTTGGACTCTGGGAGAAACTCATGGGAGAAAACATTGACTTATTTCTGGAAGGTCTGAGTGGTGAAAGCAAAATGCTGGTCCACCCTCCTGAGCAAGCCCCTCTCGCTGATCAGGATCCCAGTTCCTCCAGCTACAAGCTGGGCTCTGTATCAGAAGTACTCCAGGGGCTTCTTTTTGTGACAGCCATATTACCAGTGACATAGCACTGCATTGCTGATGGACCCTACTACAAGCGGGGATAGGCTTTGGCTCTTCTTTTCCCCTACTGTATCCACTTGCGTTTACATTTACGAGTTTGTTCATTCAGCAAATGCAAATCATTCCTCTGTTGTAGATACCCCTTCATCGAACTATTCTTCCTGTTTTCTGGAAAAGTGGAGTGCTGGCTGAGCTCGTGGAAATCCAGGTATCCCATTAGCGCTGGTTCCTACCCTGGAGTACTCAAATGGTCAGTGTTGATGCTCTTTATGTTTGGTTTCACTTGTATGATCCATGCAATCAATTGCACAGCTTCACTTCTCTGTCATAAGGATTTTTTACTAATTAACTCATTTATAGTCTAACTAGTCCCAAGCCTGGAGTGACAATATTTTGCCATTAGAATATTTTTTAATAGTTTTTCAATTATTAGGGATATTTAATTTTATTTGAACAGTTGTCGAACTGACATGACCGGAGACAAAAAGCGTACATTTGGCTTAAGCTTGGCATTCCCTTAATTGCAAATTAGTGTAAATCTAGCCTTCATAAAGCTGCAGAAGCAAGAAGCTGTCAAAGACCATTACACTGTGGAGTGTTAGATTGGTGCATGAAACATTCAGTAAAGACTCATCGCAATTATAGGAGTGTAATAGACAGCTTGTGTTTTTTTAAGTGACTGGGAGGGGAGTTGGGGATGGAAATGAATACCCTCTTCCCTATCTTCCTATAGCATGGTCCAAATACCTTTCTCCACTGGTGGAAAATAAGTGTGCTTTTCTGTTCTGGTTCAAAAACATAAAGAACAAAGCCGTATAATGACTTAAATAGTAAATGAAATTAAGAGTGTGGTGTAAATACAGAGAAACAAGTGTACTAGGGTCTATATTTTATGTGTGCCATGACCACTTTGTGTTACTACTGCCCTAAAATAAATAGCACTGAGCTTTGCAAAAGTGAGCAGAGCTACCTAGCTGCTTCATTATTTTTGTGGATATACTATGCCACAGTACTGAGCTTACATCAGACCAGCTAGAGGTGTACCACCTTTAAACCTGAGATGGACAGAAAAAGGTGAGGGCTGGAGGCCACAGTAGAGTTAAGAATGTAATTAACTTATAGATGTGGCAGGCATTTCTGAGATTTTTTTCATTTCATTTCACTGATTTGACAAAGCCGCGTATTTGGCCTTTTAGAACACATTTTTTTCCTCAACAAAGCTTGGAAAGTTCAGAGTCACAGAAGAGTGAATCTTTTTTTTCTTATTAAATTTGATATTTTGTATAACATTTTTTAAAAGCTTGAGAATTTTCCAGCCCCTTCCACAGCTGGCTGAAGGTGGCATAATGTTTACATAAAGATTTAATGTCCTCCTTTTCTCCATGTGGAAATTTAATTGAAAAGTTGCAACTCTGAATATCTCTAAATCTTATCTTCATAATCAGCTTGCAGGTTTCCACATTAACTTGCCTGACTGAAATTACTTTTTAAATGTTTAAATGTAGACCTACTTGATTTTTTTTTTTAACTTTTCCCGGTGGTGTCTTATTTCAAAACAAGATGGAAATTTCTCAGGACTGAAACATTCTCCAGTTTTTGACTAATCTTCCCTCAAAACTTGCAAATTTCAACTAAAAACATTCTTACTGTACCGTATTTCAGAAGTTCCTTCTGACTTTTTGTATGGAAAGGCATGGTTTTTATTTGCAAGTTAGCACATTCTGTAGGAAAACATGTCAGAAGCCACAGTTCAGTGTGTCGGTCAGCAGCTTGTTTTGTAGAACATGGACTTTGCCCACTGGGGGTGAAGATGTTCCTTCTTTAGACCTATTAAGCACTTTAGATACTCGCGTTTTTTTCCCTAAAAAGCGTGCATGCATGTATGAGAGAGAAAAAGGCCAACTGAATGTCAGAGACTGGATCAAGCTGTGTCAGTTTTGGTCTCGCGATGTGAAGTGAGGAATTTACATATGCAGAAGAATGTGAAGGGAAGAAGGCATCAGCTGTGCCACAGAGAAGCATGCAGCTGTTCCCCACCAACACCATCCCTCGGTGCCTCCATAAGAGAAGAGCTCTTCCACCCCTTCCTTCAGCTGCTTGTCTTAGGTCCCGTGTTGGGACAAGGTGTCCTCAGAATGCTGTGAAACCAGAGAATCAAAGGAAAATGGTAAGTGAAGGACGCTTACCACTTCTAAATTACTTTCTCTACTGTATTGTTAACTTGGCAACAAAATTAGTTTGGAACAGATCCTGGAGGTTTTAATTGCTCAAGGCAATCGCCTCGTTTATTAAGTCACCAGGGAAGATTCACCTAGGAGAACCCTATGACAGTGTGATGATTGCAACCCATCACTGGTAGGGGTGAAATAATTCTTGTATATAAAACATTTGTTACTTTTGTTCAGGTGCTACTACCAAAGTCATCACCACAAAGTCAACAAACAGAGGGTGATCTTTCTGATACGTTACTTCGTACTATAAAGAGATGTGTAGGAGGGCCAACAAACTCAAACAAGATCTAGCGTATGTCCGTAAGGATTGGCACTATAAATAGGAGGGAGGGAAATTAGCAACGGATTAATGAACCGACAGAGTACCTGTCAAT
Source organism: Buceros rhinoceros silvestris (assembly GCF_000710305.1). NCBI lineage: Eukaryota > Metazoa > Chordata > Aves > Bucerotiformes > Bucerotidae > Buceros > Buceros rhinoceros. The sequence goes on along the minus strand of NW_010399322.1, from coordinate 63,064 downwards.
AAGGGAAACAAGACTCAGGTGTCTACATTCACTAGATGATCCAATTTCTGAAAGTATGAGCAACTTTGCCAACACCTGTGTGAGTAAGATGGGATCTGGTCTCCTGTGTTATAGGGCTTGTACAGCTGTAGAGCACATTTAGAGCAAAATCTCTCTGAGAGACTTGATAAGGAGCAGACATTTCAAGGACTGCTTTAGACAGAGGACAACACTAGATGTATAGTTCGAGAGGCATGCCATAAGCCATAAAACCAGATGGATAAATATGTTTACAGAAAGACATCCTCGGCTTTACCATTTTTTAACTGTCTTCCACTTGGCAAGCTGTTGCTTTCAATTTTCTTTTCCTTTTGTGAAAAGCATAGAAACTCATCTCAGTTTTCACTTGCTGTAAGCTGGAGTTGTTCTGTGAAAGCCAGAGGGTCTCAAGCAATTTACAACAACTGAGGATCTGTGTTTTACAAGAAGACAAGCTCACAGTGCCTCACAGGGAAAGACCAAAAACTCTCAGCAATCTCCACGTCTTCCTGCAAGGGCTTGGTTGTGGAATACACTGGAGCACTGGCAACCCTGTTTCACACCTGCTCCTGTCTGGACTTGAGACAGCTGAGGTATTCCAGTTGTTGTCTTCTCCTGTGTTCCAGGCATTTTAAAGAGACATCACATGAATGTGATTATCCCAAAGCAATAGCACAACCAGCTGAGCCCTGCCTTGGTGGTCTGACTGAACCCATATATCAGTCACACTTCACCTGAAAGTCAGTCTTGCAAAAATGGCAATTTATTTTTAGACAATTAAGTGCATGTTCCAGGCAGCAGTCCTGGCATCCTCGAGAGTTAGATTCTGATTTAATGTGAATAGTCCCAGCTAGAGAACACTTGCTCAGAAAAGTCCCCTCTCTATAGGCATCTTGACATACACAGACAACTTTTCGTTGCTTTTAGAGCAAGTGTCTTATAAAATGTAATATGCATGAGAAAGTGAGAGAGATGAAAGGAGAATTGTAAAGAAGAAGGAGGTGCTCAAAGCCCCTGTGGTGACGTAGGGGGGAATTTACAAGGTCATGTTGAACCTACTTAAAAATATGCTGATGTAGAGAGGACGACGGGAACTCTTGGAGCCAGCTGGGAATTGAGTCACTTGTCCCTGCCTGCTGCTGCCTCCGCCTGTGACTAATATTTGCGGCTTACCTTTTTCTTCTTTAAGCAGCTGATGTGACTGATGCTGACTCAACTCCAGGGGGTGGAAACGTAAGCCAGATTGAAGCCAGAGGTGATCTTGGTTCAGTGCATGCAGTTTTATTTTTCATTGTTTGATTAGGATCACAGCTACATCAAGAGCATTGGAGAAAAAATAAGACACATTTTTCTGCCCTTTGTGAAAGGCCTTTGGGAATTTTAGCTCTACCTATGGTGGGGGTAAGGTGATAAAGTTTACAACTAGACTAGCCAATTCATTTCTCTCCCCCTCAGCTTCCCCTCCTCCCCATTCCCACACTTGTCTGAGCTTTTTTGTAGGGAAAAAATAGGGGAAGGTGACTGCGACAGATGAAAGTGGTGTCAGTTATGTCAGCTGCTGTTGGAAATGGAGCTGAAGAATCCGCCTACTAAAAAATACAGCCAGAAAATAATCTGTCCCAAAGAGTTACTGCAGTCTCTGCACAGGGCACCTGAAGAAGCTTTTGAAGGGCGTCTTTTTTCTTATTATGGTCATATTTTTCAGGTTCACAAGGTGAGCACTGTATATGGGATGCAGCTGCCTACAGTGATTAATGGCTCTTTCTGCTAAAAGTTCCTCTGCAGATCTTTTGGCATTTCATGTATTCAGCAAAGCTTATTTCCACTTAACTGCAGCCTCTCTTGGTGGCTCAGCATCCATTTGGAGCCTTATAAAGTATATCTGCATGCTAGTTAATCTCTGCCGTTGTCAAAAGGTCTGCCTATGCAGCATGCTACTTCGTTCTCTTCCCTTGTTCCGGGCTTAAGATGATATCTTCTTCCTAACACAGGCTAGCTACAACAGCCTACGAAATCTGCTGTGGAAAGTAAAACACTGAAAACCATTTCCTCTAAAGCACTTGTTTGGTTTTGTCTTAAAAAGGAAGTGGCGTTTGCCTGTTTGATATCATGCTCTGTAAATTCCTTAAAGAGTTACATACAGATAGATGTATCTGTACATCCCTCCTACAGAGTAGAGGGAGTAAAGAGATCCCTCCTACAGATACATAACATGCTTGGCACGTGGCAGTGAGGTTGCATGGTTTAACATAGTTGTATCCTAAGTGTAAACCATTGAACAGCAACATCAGCTTGCAAAGGGAAGACATGCAAGCAAGCGTAAGAACCTGCTTCGGAGGTAGATCCCATTGCTGAGCAGGAGACAGGGACAACTCTAGTGTGGTGTGATGTATCTCTGGCAATGGCTGTTACACACCTGCAGAACTTTACAAGCAGGGCTTTAAAGGCACAAAGGATGTCCTTTACCTGTTTTCCCTCTCTCAAATTCTCCCTCTGTAGTACTTTCTGTCCCAGCTGCTCTGGCTGTAGTTCAAGGTGTGAGCACTGGGGAGGAGAGGGGCTGTTCAGGACATCAGTGTCAAGATGCCTTTTAAAGAAGAAACAGCTGTTTCTCCTACAGGTGCAGCAAGGTGTCTTGTGGCTGAAAAAGGGCAATCGTCTCAGGTAGTAGAGGTGGAGAATGGCAGCTTGGGATCAGTAGTGGCACCTTCTGGTCACTACAAAGACTGTAGCAAAGCAGTTGTCAAGACGTTAACTGAATCACTCTTTCATCCTTCGTATTCACGTGACACTGCTGTCTACCCTGTCACGGGTTTTTGCTTGCTTGGTTGCACAAGCAGAGTGACAGAAAACCAGAGCTGCAGATTTCCTTCCCTTCTGGTGTGCAGCTCTGCCACTGCATCATGTGGGCAATACTTCCCATCATCTTTCCTTTCTGACTGTCCCTGCAGCCTGCACTGCAGCCAGTGAAGTCTGTGCTAGATGCTGCTGTGTGCAATTTCCTGTCATTTTTGCCTATTTTCAAGGCATGTTTATGCTTTTCCATGCTGAGTCCTCTGTTGATTTAGAATTCACCACAACTGCACTGCCCACCACTCACACAGTGTTTTATTTCTAAGTTGCTCCTCTCCTTTTCAAAACTCTCTCTGGATTGCTCCAGGCTGACTCTGCTGTCTTGCTGTGCTTCTGGCCGTCTCTCTGAGCTGCCACACAGCTTGACTTTGGCTGGTGGGAAGTCTGTGTTCTCTCAAACCTGTGCCATCCTGTGTCCTGTGCGTTCAAACCTCAGCTGAAACATGTTTCCCCACTTCTGCTTCCTCATTCATTTCTCCTCCCCTTGGTTATTACTATTAGGATGACTAATACATTGCATCTGTTTCAATATGTTTATGCAGTTAGCAATCTTGGTAAAAGTAGTGTTTGTGTGTGCACACAATGATCGTGTTTAATGATATAAAGCAGCTTCAAATAGTTTCTTTAACAGCATGTGATGAATAGGTAAAGAATATGGTGCAAATTTGCCTTTGGTGCTATTAAGACTAGAAAGGAAACTGCAATCTCTGCTACTTCTCCTACTTTAGCTTTTGTTCCTCTGTACACCCTTGAGGATATCATCTGGACATCTTGTAGTGCAGCCAGCCTCCTTTTGGAGATGATTGCTAAGATGACACTGCTCAAAAAGTTTGAGCTCGTGCTTTCGTTGCCTTTATTCAGATACCTGAGTGAATTATCTGTAAAGTGTAGTGTGCCCAAATGCTTAGTGGACTTGCCCCTTTTTCCATTTACTTGCATCTTTGCTGTCTTTCCAGCCTGATACTATGGGTAATTCAGATAAAAGTGAGTAGCACGCAGGAGGTGAACACGGTGGCTATTTGGAGATGGAAGGTGATGTATTCCAGAAGCATTAATACTTGTGAAACACAGACTTGAGGTGCTAGGGTACAGCTCTGAACTCTTGCAGGCTTTAAGGGTGGGTAAAACTGGAGTCTGGTGTCAGATAACCAGGATGAAGAAAGCACTTTTCACTCAGAATGAGATCCAAGTCCACCCCAAATGCAGATCCTTTTGATCTAGGGCTTAGTTCATAGTATTTGTTGTGGTTTTGATGATAGTTTGGAGACCTGTCCTGGAAATGAGCCGTATTTGCCAATGGCATGTGTCTCTTCTGTACAAACATACAGATGAACTCCTGTGTTGGATATTTGTGTGGCTGGGGAGCCAGAGGAAGGTAAGGCAAAGATGTTGGGTCTGAGGAAACTTATGACAGAATCAGAAGTCCCCCTGTGTCCTACATGTGCCTTTATATGTGTTACTAGTGATGGTGGCATAGCCAGAGTGATGAAGTGGGGAGAAGTGTTTCCTCCCACTTCTTTCACTTCCGTACAGAGAAGGCTGAGAGCGAACCAGACAAAACTGAGATGTATTTGTGAACACTTTGCAGACTTTGAAACCACAGCGTGCCTTTTCTATGTGTATGCACCTTTTCAGAGGCCATTTTTGTGCAAAGAGAAGGTATTGCTCATGCAAAACAGGATGTCAAATTCAGCCCAGTGGCTGGAATTCACATACCTGTCAAATTAAATGAGCCTGGAACACAAGCAAAGAAAGGTTTCAGAAGGTTAAACCTAGAAGCAAACACCACTACATGCTTCAGGCTTTAAATTGTGAATCATGAATGTCAAACAATTGAAGGTATCAGCATAGCATGCTATTTATCACCAAACAAACAACTTCACTCCCTGAATGCATTTATAGAAGTCTGGTTCTTCTCTCACACTTGGCTTCCTGACAAATGCAGAACTACCTGTGTAAGGAAGGGCTCAGATATGGAATGGATATCACTGGGTGCAGGTATTATTCTAGAGGTGCTCTATAATGAAACCACAAGTATTCTCTACAGTCTTCTCTTAAGAATGCATTTACTCTCACAGTGTACCTGAGAGCCAAGTAAAGGAAGGCCTGTTAAGGTGAACATGACCCCTGTTGTGCTGGCATATAGCAGAGTAGGTTCATGCTTGTCATCTGCTCTGGCACAGAAGGAAGTCAAGAGGAGCAGAAACTGGTCCCAGTACACCTGTGCATGCAGTCTCCCCAAAATCTCATACTGTAAGGTCCCCAGGTCTTCCACACACTAGGCATGGCTTGCAGCGTCCGTGATGTGTGTGTTTTCTGGTGTAGTTATGCTATGATAGGGTTAAGCCTTCTCCAGCTGGCTCCCTCTAGATTACCACAAAGCAAGGCTTCGTCACATCCAGAACCCTGGTGAATAAGGTTAAAAATAACAGGAGTGGCAAGCACTGGGCTGCGTTAGCTCTTAGGCGGCGAAGATTGCTCTGCTGGAGCCTCTCAAGAGTTTCTGCTGATGGGGTGGGGGGATCTGTGCTGTGCTGTGCTGTGCTGGAGCATGGCAGCAGCCAGGAGGGTCTGTGGGAAATGTGAGGACACTGGGTCTCCCCACAAGGAGCACCCTCAGTCCTCCCTCCGTGATGTCTGTGCTGGTTGTCAGTCAATCAGGGGACACCCAGCCTCCCCCCACCTGCCCCACTGCTGCTGGAGGTGGCCGCTAGTCCCCTGTTCAGGTCTCTACAGCAGCCCTCATGTTCTTAGGATTTGAAAGTCAGCTCCAAAGACAAGGTTGTGTGATTAGTGCGTCTTTTAAACCTAAGCGTGTATCTTAATCAGTCTGATTTACTGTCTGATTCAGCACATTAGCTGCAGACTGTGCAGCTTCCCAAGCTCCGTGGTGTAATGAATATGCATACTTTCAACAGCTGCAATTAGCACGCAGCCACGGCTGGGGAAAACAAACAACCCGGGGTCTAATTCTACCCTTCCCACAGTGACTTCAGTGGGACATTAACTTAAATGCAAGCCCCTGAATTGGCCCTGCAAAGCAGTGGTTAATAGGCCCTAATGTTTCAAAAACCCATTTCAGTAGCAAGGTTTGGGTCAATTCTAATTTTGCCTGAACCAGTTTGCCTATTCCTCTGTGACCCAGGCAGGAAAATTGAAAGTACAGAGCATGTACACAACAGTACAGTACCTACGTCAGTGTTTGTTTCAGGACTGGCCATTTGGGTAAGCTGTCTCCTCTTGCTGAAAGAAATAGAATTAATTATCAAACTTCAAGAATGTAAAAGGGTTAAGGCTCCCCTTTGGGATGCCCAGCAGATAGGTTCAGCATTATGCAATTGTCATGAGAATTTATGAGGCAGAAGCTACTGGAGTAGCTATGAAAAATACACACAATTAAAATTACACTTCTGTTCTTGTCCTTCAGCTTAACCCTTTGGTGGACCATTAGCTGAAATGTTTGTGGGTTTGGGTTTTTTGTTGTGGTTTGTTGTTCCCCCCCTCCCCCCCCAGAGGCTTTTCAGTTAGCCTTACACAAAATTGAAGCTATGATTGGTTTATTCAAACTCTGGAGTAAGATTTGCTCACAGCCAAGCAAAGAAACACTTTCACATAGGTATTTCATAAAAACCATTTATATTTAATATAAATCTGTCAAGCATTCAAAACCATATGTGAAGTAATTTAAAATGCTTACAGAGTTGTAGAACATTGCATTTTATCGCATTCAGAAGCAGAAAGCAAGGGCCTGACCTGCAGCAACAGAAATCTGAGCTCAACCATATCCAAAGCTGAAAGCAATAAAGGGATCCTGCTTTGCTTACATACAGGAAAGGAGACTGAGTTGCATCACTGCACGGGTCTGCTTCCTCTTGTCATGTGGCTTTCCCTCCACTGTTCTGCCCACACCAGCCCCGTCCTCTGAAACTGTGTATGGATAGGGGTTGTTGAGATTCTGTGAGACTGCTGACCTCTTGACTGTAAGTGCCTGTTCCTGCATCAAAATAATGTTTTGCTTTCATCTTGAATTCATCCTAAATCAAACTGCCAACATTCACTGTGGCATTAGGTCCTGACAGCTCACCAAACAGAAGTGGTGACCAGTTACAGAGCCGTCACTTCTCAGCTCGTACCCTCCTTCCTATATACACCTTTAGCACCATCCCTTGTTGCCAGATCCTTGCTATGTACTTGTCAGCTTCTGTGCGATCTTTCTGAAGTCTGTAGTGGGGCAATGTCTCCATAGTGCATATAGCAAACGTGCATTTTTCACCTGTGAAGTCTGTAACACTCACAGAAAGCTGGTGCTTCTCCTTCCCTGAACAGAAACTGCGAAATGCGGGCCAAATAAAAATCTCTGTTTAGAGCACGGGACCAGGTTCTTTTCCTTTCCTTTGGAGAGGTACTAGGTGTCCCATGAAAAGGGAGAATGGTGGCTCTTCACACCATGCTAATGCATATAAAAATGACCAAAGAGAAGAGGAAGTACAAGCGCTCACCTCTCCTTGATGTCTTGTTCCTTTTGCCTCCAAACTTACCAACAAAATTACACATTCTCATCAAATCTGGACCGTGAAAATTGAAGGAGGCTGGTTTAGCTTTTGTAAAATTAAATAGTGACAGGGAGACAAGATCAGGCTTATAATGGCAGGATATTTTCTACTTAACTATGATGATATTAGCTTCCCTGTATAATATGTGCTGACTCTGCAGAGGTTTCCAAGTCACACTGCTTGCATTCATTTATCATTTATTTATTTTCAGAAAAAGGCGATAGCTACATCTGTTTAAAAATAAGGGAAAATTGCTGTATGCAGATTCTACCTCAGTTTTGTGTCATTTTCCCAATGCATGGATGGAGTGGGTGGGAATCTGCCTACGTGCTGTCTGGAACTAAGAATGGGATAAGCGCTTTAGGGCTAATCCTGACTCCTGTTGTAGTGCATTGGTGCTATTACTGTGGGGTTACACAACAGCTGAGGAGCAACCAGCTCCTTTTCTGTTGGGATACTCCTTTAGTGATGTGTGGACCTGTCTGTATCACAGGTCACTTCACCTTGCCATGAGCTGATGGAAGAGTTTCTGAGGTCAAGTCCAACCTCAGAGAAGAGCAGACGGAAAATTGACCAGTGGAAAAAAAAACAACAGGGTCAAAAGAGACTGGAAAGCTAGGTTGGAAAGAGAAGGAATAGAGCATTGAAATGAATGCACATGTGGAATTTGCACTATAAAATTTTAACCTGGCACTCCGCTAATTACAATACCTGTATCTGTATTCACACCCAATATTGTGAATTAGATCTGTTTGGGCCAGGCTGTTGGTAGGAGAGTAGGAGGAGGAATTTCTTCTCCCTGATGCAAGATGTTGGCTTACTTTTAGCTTAAAGAAATTGTGTTTTGTGGAAAGAAATATATTGAAATGAATATATTGAATTAACTTCTGAAGGGCAGTGGGAGAGAGGGAAAAGGGATAGCTACTGAGTACAGTTTAAGGAGAGTTATTTGGCAGATTCAGAGTCCTGGTCAATTTGTGCTCTCAAGTAGCTGCTGATATGTCAACTGAAGGGGAAAGAAAGAAAGGAAAGGAAGGGAACTTAGCCTCATGATTGTGCGGAAAACTAACATTAAAGCCGCCCTAAAACCCTCTTCGATCCATCTCCTCCAAAATGAAAGTCTGAGTGGTTTGCAAAATCTTTCCAAATGAGCCTACCCTGGTTCAAACACTGGGAAGTGCAGTGTGACAGGCTCTTAACAGCACTAGACACCGTATGTAACTGTTGCTGTTCTTTGTGTATGTGCCGTGCATACATACGGTCAGCAATGAAATGTGTATGGGAAATGAATGAAAAGCAGTCCATGGACCTGCTGCTTTTTGGTTTTCTCTGTATGAGGCAAGTGGATTTATGCATATCATGTGCACATATATCATGAGCGTGAGAAAAAGTCAGCTAGAGCATTTGAAGGCTGTTTGTGGATTGCCTGTCCAATTCCCTGAGGTGTGCCTTACTAATTTTATTCTTTCCTTAGGAAGAACAATTCTTTTTGTGACTTAAAAAAAAGAGAAACCCCAGCACCTAGAAAATGCAGTTGTTTCTAAACAAGCACAACTGCAAATGCAGTGGAGGGACAACCTAGAAAGGAATTGTTTTCAATTCTGATATTGTTTTTGAACGTGAATTCTGAAGTCAGAGATGAGTTTGTCAGGCAGGGACTGGAGAGGACTGGCTGTGTCTCAGCAGTCTTCCTTACAGTTGTGTGGTGGATATTCTCTTGGGTGCAGAGCAATCCACATCCCTCTATATCACATGGCTGTGGAGCCAACCTCTGGGGATGACTAAGAGAGACATGATCTTGGGGAGGAGAGATTAGCCTCAATGGGAGCCTCAGGTAGATATCAATGGCTTGTTCTGTCTTCTGATCTTTGCAAGGTCCCTTGTGGGCATTAATGCTATTCTTAGAAAGCAGAGGGTCCTGCTCCCACTTCCTACCAGCCCTGCACAGTGACTCACCTGTTCTAACAAGGAATTCCCCTACCTACCACCTTCTGCAGAGGTGTATATCCTTATTTTAGGGTGAGTAGCAGCAGAAGTACTGCTTCTCTTTTCTGGTACAAAACAAGCGACTCCCTGGGGAAAGTTTCTATTTCCCCCCTAAGGAAAATAGGACTCCAAAGGCAGCACGTGACTTGCCCAGTCTGATGTGACGAATCCATAGTGATGCTTGGTGTCTGTGGGAGCTGAGCTCCTGTGTGTGTCTTCTCACCACCGATTTGTGTGATCAGTTAGCAGGGCCTGACGCGCCACATCAGAGTAGCTGTTAACCTAGGCGTGCGTGGCTGGCTGCTCTGCATGCTGCTGCGTGCTCCCCGTGCGTACGTACTGACTGATGAATGCACACCTCATTGAGTGTTATCGCTTTCTTAATGTGCTGCAATTTTTCCCCCAATATCCTAACTGAGAATGATTGCTGCTGTTGAATGTCCTTTCTCCATTTGCCACAACCCGTGTTTATTTACAAGAGCACATTTTGCATCAGCGGTCGCTCCATTCTGATTGAAATAAAAGTTTTAAGTTGATAGAATAATAAAAGATATAAATAGGCTATTATAATTAACTGAACGGCATGGCTGATCTTTCAAATACCAGTCTCTGTTAGGCCCTAATTATACAATATGCACACAAGAGTTTAAGCATCTTTGCCTTTCTGCCTGTGCTGGGGACGGGGCACTGCCTTCATCCTGATCTCAGCCTAGCAGGCAGCATTTCATGCCACAGTCCCAGCTGGTGCCAGGCTATGAATGCAGAGGGTGAGGGCTCACTCATGCTAACTGTCTTTCATCGCCACCCTGCACCATCCTTGTTGGACCCCAAGAGCAGGCACAGAAGGGAAGGAGGAGGGAGAAATGCCATTTCCTTCAAAAAAGAGTATTATTTCCAGCTTCAGAAAGCAATCCTGACTCCGCTGAGGTTTGTCTGCTAGTCCTAACCCTAACCTAACAGGGTTCAGGTAGCCAAGAGACCCTGTTGTTCTTCTGGAGGGGATGCAGTAATTTTCTGCTAGAGTCCCCTGCAACTCCCCATCTGGAGCTGTGCCACCCAGCCACTTCAGGTGTTCACCTACACCATGTTCAGCATCCAGAGCCAGGTCACGAATATCATACATTTCTTTCCTGTATGGACTTCTGTAAACCTCACTTCTCAATGCCTATTTGATACACTGGTTTGAAGGATCTGAGCTGGGCCTCCATGGGTCAATGGTGGTGTTTAACCTCCCTGCAAGCTGCTGGTGTGTTTGTAGTTAGTTGAGCCCTTCATCATTTTGTCAGCAGGTGATTCTACACAGGCAGACCCAAGAGTAAAGAGCATTGCTCATTTTTAGGAGGGAGCAGTCAATAAGCCTCTGGAAGGAGAGTTAAAACTTACATCTTGCTCAAGTTACAGACTAGAGAAAATCAGAGGCAAGAGCTATGAATGACTACAGCCAAGGGAAAGTTTCTGTGGACAGGCGACATACCCACAGTTGGGAACGTCCTCAGGGAAGGATGCTGTGCTTGGGAGCTAAATCCTTTACAGGTGTTGGGACAGCTTGTTAACAGCAGGAAACACTGAGTAAGCAAGCCCTTCCGTGGCTCATTAGAACCCTGGGTGGATATGTAAACTTAGTCTTGTGCCCTTTCTTACACCTGTTTTTGGGCTTTAAAATGCGTGTTCTGCATTTAAATCTGTGTCATATGAACCTTCATTTATTTCTACCTTAACACTTCTGGTTTTGCTATGAGATAGTGTCATGGTAATGGACCCACAACTTCATGTCTAGATGCGAGGCAGCTCTTCCTGAAGAATGATATTTGACTGTTCCTCCGCCTCTCCAGACAAGCCAGCACCATTTTCTAGGGTGCCTGTGGAACTGGAGAGGTTCCTTGACAAGCTTCATAGTTAAAAGTTTAGCAATAATAATTCATGAATTGAATAATGGCTTGTCAGCATACAGTATGGGCATGGAAATAGAGTGTGAGCTTTTGGCACAGTCAAGAAAGTTCAGTCTGTCCAAATCTTTCACTGAACAGCTATCGCTTTTAATAAAATTTTGTATTGGATAAAATCTGACACATTTGTTATACATCAGTTTTCTATGATACTGCATTATATTATTGTTTTTATTACTATTTTGTACTGTAGTTTTGACATTATTGAAACAAAAGATTATTGTCTTAGTGGAGAACAGACCTAGAGATACAAAATGTTCTGAGAGCTCCAAACTACTGTGGGTTTTTTGAGCTTTGGCATTACTTGAGAGTGCGTCTTTTTAGAAGAAAATATCACACTTTCGTATATTGGAATTCCTGACCAAGGCTACTGTAAGATTGTATTACATGAACCCTCAAAGGATTAACAAGCATTTAAATCAAAGCTGACTGAATAAATTGTAATGAATAATTTATTCAATTAAGTTCTCTTCTATTTTCTCTTTACCAGTTTGTCTACTAATAGATTGTGACTAATTTAGTTGCTGTTTGAAATATTTTACTAATAATTTCTGTAAATTATCTGATCAGGAAAAATTTTATCAAATTTAACAGGATGTGTAATCATCATACAGAATTTGAAAGGGAATTTTAGAGTACCATAGGACGTAGATATTCCTGAACTGCTTTTTACAAAAAGGAAAATATTGTCTGAAACCCAGAGGTGCTTGAAATAATTTCTACTTCTGTGTTTGCTGTTTTCATTGCTATTTTTAAATATAAGGAAAATAAAATAAAAGAGTCTTGAGCTATAGGTGGGTGTTCAAAAACAAGTCATGGGATGCATTTGATATTCAAATTTCCTTGAATTTTATTTGCATTCATAAGATACATAGCCTGTGTTTATTCACTGAATGGATGATCTGAGCCTTCCAGATTATTTTCGTATGTGACTACACAATTACATTTTAAGTCCCAAGTTCCAACAACATCCTAGAGGTCAATGTTTCAAGGAAAAATTCTGCCCTAAAGCCACTCGCAAGTGTTTTTGCTGTAAGTAAAAATGGATAAAGATTTTATTTTATTCTGATATATTAAATCTGGAATGATTTTGTATTTCATTTTTGCTTGAATGGAGTCAAAGATGTTTGTTTTGGAAAGGCACACACAGTAGAGTTTTTTCAATATTTAAACTGACTTTCCCCTAGCCAGTCTTGACCATTCTTCTGCATGTCTGTCTGTTAAACAAGACTTTTTGTTTTGCTTTGAAACATAGGGTGTTTTTCAGACAGACTGCCCCTGCTCACTTCCTTCATTGTACTGGAAAACCTTTTTCAAGCCTTTTCCTCACTGCAGTGAAGAGGCCACCCACAGCGGGGGCAAGCCCTGCTGTGCCACCTGCCATGATGGTAGGGAACACCCTCGGTCCTCATTTGTCAGTTTGTCCACCGACATGGGAGACACATGTTAAATTAAAAAAAATGTATAGTGGCAAATAACTAGGAAGAAGAAAGAAAACTTTCTTCCTCTATATTTCAGCAGTGAACTGGTGGTGTGGAGCTTTGCTTGCTGGGGCTTGAGAAGGGTTAGCAGGCAGCGGAGGGGCAACAGTGAAAACAGCAGGAGTGAGGAACATGCTTTCTGCAAGGTGGTCAGCAGCATCTGCTGTGTCACTGCATGGCAGACAAGAGCTGAAAGCTTTGTGGTGAGGGGGTAAGAGATAAAAGACGGTTTGCTGTGCTTCATGTATTATGGCTGTGATTGACAGGTACAGCAATTCTTATTCCCAAATGCCTGTTTCATGTCTCTTGTGAGCACTGGAGAGTCTCTCCTTGAAGCTATGTGATACTGATGCAACAAGGCTTGTAACTCCTGCGTCTGAAAACTCATCATGTGCATGAATAATTTGCTGAATGTATGCAGATTTCAGCACGTGTTCATAGCAAAGCATAATTGGCACCACTGAAAATGGGCTGGGAGTGGAGGAGTCTAGGCATCTCAGACACTGATCTGAGATGTTTTGAAAATGCTGGCCCTTGCCTTGTAGTTACACAATGTTCTCATAAATGGCTGAAAACGCTGACCCTAAATATGAAAGTTTCTAAAGATTCATCTTGCTTCCTAAGTTCAGTTGTGTGACACAAGATTGCATTTTAACTGTGTACACAGAATTTTGATTAAATGGCTAACTTAGCATTACTTCAAAATCTGATTTTAATTGGGGCTTTGCTAGAAGCTAGAATAATTTTTCTTCTTTACCTATCAATGCTGACATAGGTTGAAACTCCTTGTGGTGGATTATTCCTGCACAACTGAAAACGTTAGCATGAACAGATGTAAGCTGCAGTGTCCCTCCTGAACACCACTCTATACTAGGCTGCTGCTATGGCTAGAATACTTTTGTGTCTCTTGTTATCCTCCTTCTGTACAGCTTGACCCTACTCTCTGAACAGAGTGTTTTCCCAGCAAAGACAACTTGGTCAGTTTTGAGGTCAAAGCCTCCCTGCAACAGTCATGGGATTGTGTCTGGAGAAGTTATCCCCTTCAGAAGGGGCAGGATACGGCCCTGGGCAGGGCTGGGGCGAGGGCTACAACCAGTGTAATGCCAGGAACAAGCCTTCACAGAGCATCCTGAGTGCAAACTGTGAGGAGCTGACCTGTGTGACCGCTGCAGCAGTAACATTTCTTCCTAGAGAATGTTGAGATTTTCAATCGTAAAATACAACTAGGTGATACCACGCCAAGAAGCAGCTTTGCACCTGGCCTCCATGGCTTACATATTGGGGAAGCTCTGCTATGTATTTAATAATCCCTTTAGGAGCAAAATAATTGCCTTGGGAAGGGCTCTCTGTTTCCATTATATTAGATAGAGGATAAATACAACTTTCAGCTGTAGCTTTCTTGGGCAAAAGGCCATCCTGGACACACTGTGCAGGTCTTCCAATTGATTCTGATGAGGCTAAGGCTTCCTCCTCCCTTTCCCTGTTCAATCTCTCTGGACAGGATTCCCTGCACCCTTGGCACTAACTCAATGGGAAAGAACAGTGTGCTTGAGGAAAAGGAGACTTCAGGATGGTACTGTCAATGCCGTGAAAACAATTTAAGCTGTTTTGACTTCAGAAATGTCTAACAACCTTTTCATATATCAGTCGGATGGTTCAGGAAAAGTTAGTGCTTTTAGCGTGATTAATTAAAACTCAGCTCTCACTTGCAGAGCCGTTGGTATTGTACCATCTCTATGTGCTTTGCAGGTATTTGCACGTTTCTCTTCTGCCAGCTTTGATAAAGACCTTACTCTGAGCAAAATCTGGACCTTAACAGCTTTGGGTTATTCAGCAGCTGCCTTGCTCTGCATGAATGATGCTGCCCATAACAGTGGACATTGACTCTGCTCTGGTCATTTTCAAATTGTTTTTTTTTTTTTTTGAAGAGTTTAGGCTTACTCCCAGTAATTTTTTCTGGTTTGGGATTGAAAGGCATTTCTTCAAAGCTTTTCAGTTCCTTAAAATTCTCTGCTTCATTAATGTAAATAAAGAAAATCAGGACATTCTTCTAATACTGTCAAAGCATTTAACAAGAAATTAGAGTTTTTATTTTGTTTCTACATTTATGGTTATTGAAGCAAACTGGTAGTGAACGTTATTTAGTGTTTGATAATTTTGTTATCTGAGAGCAGCTTAGTGTGCTACTGTGCATACAGTTATGACCCGTTATCAGAGGGGAACATAAGGCGAGTGACACGTGAGCTGCAAAGTCTCATACAGGCAGAGAGGAAACTGATTTTTGTGGTTTCATTCAATTAGGACATTAAAGAAAACATGGTTTATGTATGTTCCTCAGCTATATGCTTTCTGTGGGTCCTTGGAAGTGTTGTTTCGGGGCAGATGGTCAAAGACATTTAAGCATGCATCTGTCATGGGATTAAAGGGACTTCACCAACTCTGTGGGCCTGCTTCTGGTTTCTGCCAAGCAATGATGCTTCTTTCATATCCTGTGTATTGCATTGCAAGCTTTGGATAAAAAGCACTTTTTCTTTGTATGTGTCATTTTGTCAGCTACCAAAATGGAGCCAGGAACCAAACATAAAAAGACCGAGCACAAGTTCTGCTCTACTGCATGGGTATGTCTGTGCACGTATATATCCATATGTATATCCACACTGTCTCTCTAGTAACTTTTTCTGTCCCTTTCCAGCTTTGTTAATGTGGAGGTTAAAATGCTTCCTCTATACTTTCTGTATTCTTAAGTGGTTTTCCTGACCTTCTGTTCTCCATTTCTCATCTGATTTGAATCTAAGGTGTGAGGAAGACAAACCTGACCTGCCGAAAAACATCGCTCTTGTGACTAAGAATCTATATTAGAAGATGTTTAAATTCCCTACAGAAACAAATGGCTTTAAAGTAGTTAGATCTGTTATTTGACTTCTCATTCTGCATTATATTGCACTATATAATGTGTGAAGTATTCAAAGGGCAAATCTGAGTTCTATGAATATGCTTCTGAGTGTGTAATCTACGATATTATACAACATGAAAATTGTTAAAAAGTTAGATAACAAATTATTTCAAAACAGGATGACAGAATGACTGAAGTATCAGTTGAAAATATGGAAAGAGTATGTCTGCATATTTTAAGCATAACTTTTCCACAGCTTGCTTTTAAAAGAAAATTCTGGAAAATTTTAGGCAATTCCTTGGTTTTGCTAGAACCTCATGAACAGAGCCTAGTTCCATAAAGCTTTTTTCAACAAAATCTGTACAAAACCTTAATTAAAACACACTATTTCTACCAGTGCTACAGGAAATCAGATAACAAAGCAACGGCACCCAATATGCTGCTCTAGATGGAATCTTTTTCTTTCATTTATGATCCTAATGAATGCTTCACTTTCTCTTCGTTAAGCTGATATGCATCATCTTTCTTGGTCCTGGAGATAATATAAGAGCAGGCAGTGCAGGTTGTGCTTAAACTATAGCCATTTATAAGATCATGAAATGTATGATTCCATAGGAGCTCCCTTAATGAAATCAACGGTGCTGTCACTGTGCTCACGAGCACTTACACAACAGACTGATCTCACTGCTGGCACCAAGCAACATTTGGTTTGAAATTCAGAGGAGGGGGATGTCAAATTCTTCCAGGGTTTCAAATCATTAAAGAAGAATCTGGTAGCCCCCATTATTTTATTGCTCCTGAAAAATATTGGTCTGAGTATTTTAATTCACAGAGGAAGGAGAAAAAGGGTCTGACCCACCTAATGCATAAGTAGCCAGTGTACTGCAGGAAAATGAAAATGAAAGAAAATCCAGCCAAGGTTTATTAATCTGAAAAATTGTCAGTCTTACTACTCTGTGTGTCGATCCTGTTTATGCTCAATGTGTTCACATACAAGTGGAAAGGAGATTTCAATCAACAGTTTGTGCAGCATGCCCAGTTTTCATGCATTCGTGTGTGACCTTTTCTTACCCCGCAGGTACAATTGGTTTCTCGGTGATATATATTTTATTAACTTTTTCATGCTGGGATTGCATTGAAATAATGCTGCTTTTGCCCCCTGGAGTCACATCAGGTGACAGGCTTTTGAATCACAATTTACAGAAATCGTCTCCTGCAGATATTCTGGAGGGGATGGGAATCTCTTACAGAGTGGAGAAACTACCCCTGCCACTTGGAGAGGGGGTCCCTCATGATTCGTGAGCAATTTTGGTCTGATGGACTTTTTAAAGCTACCCATTTTTATATATTCTTCACCACTCTCATCTTCATTGTACATTTCAGTGGCTCTGTAGGGCTGTAAGATACAGGGATTTCTGGTTTGGTAGCAGCCATTAGGCTTCGTTGCTCCCCTATAAAACATTGTCTCTTCTGAGAGTCAGCAAAACCAGCATAGGGCAACCAGGAAAAGCAACAGGGAAAGTTGAGAGACGATGTAAAAGGCAGCACGACCAGAGCAGGCAAGGAGCCAGAGTTTCTGGTCAGGCTGGTCAGTGTGCCAGCTCTGAGACAAGTGAGAAACACAGTGGTCTATCAGCCTATAGAGAAAATTGGCTAAGCAGCAGCGACATCATTTTCCTTAACTGGGGACCTGATCAAAAGCCTGCTTAGGTCAGTGGAAAAAGACTTCCGCCAACATCAGTAGGCTTTGGATCTGTCCTCCAAACATGTTCCGCCTTTGGTAATTAAAATGAGTTTTGCTGCTGCCTGTTCCTCAGCATAACAGACCTGACACTTCTGTTACAGAAGAAGAGGCTCGCATATGACTAACAGGTGGAGTAGTTGCAAGGAAGCGGCACTCCAGAATCTGGCCTGTAAAGCATTTATTACTAGTAAAGATGTGAAGGGGAAAAAAGCTCCTCAGAGGGGTTTCTCAACCAAAGGTTTCTCAACCTTTTGGTGAGTTTCCGGAACAGCATGAGGCAGCAAATCCCCAGTTTAGTGGCTGCAAACAAGTGCTGTTCATTTGGAAACATCATGAAACAGAAGCCCAGTGCTTTGTTATTGCCACTTTGGAAGTGAGAATGATGACATGAACTGCTTGCTTTCATCATTGCTTCACCAATGAGTTCCTGCAACAGCTTTTGTTAAGGATATGGAAATCTAATATCCAAGGCCCATTCTGAGATCTCATGAAATATTGTGGGCATCAAGAAAAATTATTGTAGAATTGTAACTATTTGCTGCTCTTTCTTTGGTTCAAACATCACCAGGAAGATTATTTTTTAAGAGGGGCAATTTGAAGCACAAAGACTACAGTTGGCTCTAAGCTTCAGCTAGTATGTCCCAGAGATACCCATTCATCAAAGCCCAGTTCTGAGACTCTCCACTGGCTGTTACACAGCATCCCAGACCGTGCTCACCTGGGGCTGGAGCTGTGTTCTTGCTTCTCACTCTCCAGCACCCACCATGTTTTGGCTGCTTCTGTTATCCTGAGCAGTAACAGCACTCCCAATTAGTAACAAAAAAAGAAAGCATCAAGAGTGCTCATTTTGGTGCTCTGTCCACATCTCTTTATGTATCCAGAGGTTTTATGCAGATATTTGCAGAGAGCTGAAGGAAACCCACAGCCCTTTTTCTATAAAGTGAGAAATTACAGAGGACCAGTCTGGGGAATACAGTAAAAGAACATAAAGTTAAACAAAACCCTGTTACCAACACAACACTGTCCATCTTTGTCCTGACCATAGAGAAGTCAGAAGCAAATCTGTCTCTTGTCTTCCAGCCATATATGTTCTGATCATGTTCCACAGGTAACTCTTTACCATGCTCAAACATATAGCTGGGCATGGAGGGGCCTGAGAACCTCAGGAGATTGCATCACCACATCCCTGCAGGACATACCTGTTGGAGAAAACACTACGGTGGTTGAGCAGTAGTTAAGAAGCTTTCCAGCCCGAGGGAGAGCTCTGTGAGTGAAAGGCAAGCAGTGCTCTCCTGGAAGGAAAACCGCCGCTTGCTTGCAGGTAAAGAGGTATTGCTGATCTGTCACTTGTAGCATTTGCTGTGTTTGTTGTGATGTTGAACGCAATGAGATCAGGCTTCCAACTACACGTGGGTACTTTTACCTGTATTTATCTGTGCTTTGCATGCTTTTTCTCTGTTCCCCTTTTCTAGCCCTCCCTCACAGTAAAAGCACTGCTGCTTGGTGTTTTCTGAAAGGGAGCAGTCTGTTTCAATTACCATGGCAGCAGTATGCCATCGCTGATAACAAATAGCCATTGTGCTCCTGCCCCCAGAAAATGGCACTGTAGGCAAATGTGCCTCCAGTTTTCAGGCAACAGTCCTGAACTTCCTAATTTATTTTCGATATTCAAAACTTCACCCATGCCCTTTCAGTTTGGTCTGCCACCTACAACTCCAAAGAAAAAGGCAGTGATTCTACCAATCCAATGGTCCCAGATTGGCAGGGGTAAAATGGGATTTCACAAGTTCCAAGATGAGTAAGAGCACCAAGAACTAGCCCACCTTCACTTTTCTCAGAAGGGACGCTAGCAGCTGTTCACAGAAACAGCTTCAGTGCAAGGAGGTCTCAGATGCTTCACATATATTGATGAGCAAAACCTCACCGTGACCCATGAAGGAGAGAGGTCCTCTGTGTACAGGTAGGACAGCAAGAGTTGACGTGGCCTGCCCAGGGCAGTAGGCAGCTGGCAACAGGGCCAAAAATAGAAAACCTCTTCCCAACCTCCAGGCTCACAGCTTTCTGCTTCTAGCTCTGCTTTCTGTCTTCGCAGGTTAAATGGTCAAGCACAATGGCTCAGCATGAGCGGAGGTATAAAATAGCACAAGCAAATGTCTGTGATGGGTTAACATCGCTCTTGCCTGGGTGTAATGACAAGCTCAAAAGTTGTACTTACCAGATATCCTGCATTAGGGTTTCCCTGGAATTGCTGGCCATGTTTCTCCATGTGCCAGTCTGTAATTTGTGAAAACATTACTTTTGCTTCTATTTTTGAGTCATATTTCCTATCATTTCCTTCATGGTTATCAGGGCTGGGTGGTTCTGCAAGAGCTCAGTCAGCTTGAGAGAAACTTGCAGTACGCAGGGAAAATGACAGTGATGGCAAACTTCAAAAGGTTCAGAGGTTCAGACAGAGGCGTAAGCTTATCGGAACCTCTTTGGTGTGGAAATTGAGTGAGAGCATCATGAAAAAACCTCAACTCCCTCATAAGACATCTGGCAGATCAGAGTTTCAGCTGGATTTGAAGTAACTTGACAGTGACCCTTCCTGCACAGTTTCTGTGTTTTTCCTTCCTGTCCATCATGAACGAGAAGAGGCAGAAGAGCATGATGGTTTCAGTACATGGGGGCAGGCTCCCTGCTCCCCCACCCTCTCTCCTTTGCCATCAACACATTGAGGGCCCCAGCCTACAAGCAACAAAAATCCCAGCTTTAAGCTTTACAAGAACATTTTGGGTGGTTTTGGAGGTTGGGAGAGGAAGTGCACAGAGGTGAATAATTATTCTATGCGAGCAGGCTTATTTGTATGGGAACAGTCGGACCAACTGGCAGCCTCATAATGCAGAGGTGATATAAGGGTAAAAGTAATATAAAACTGTGCAGGATAAATTCGCCCTGACATACTCCCCATGCCACTTCAGAGAAATTGATGACTTGCGTGGATTGTAAAAAGAGTACAGATTTTGGCCTTTTGTTTTTATGCAAGGCCACAAATTCCTAACTCTGTGATTGTTGCCCTTGATATGAAAGTCGCATGCTATGATTCAATGGTTTTAGCTCTCTTCAAACAGCTTATTAATCACTGATTGTACATGTGTATAATTATTCTGCTGAAAATCTCAATCTATTTTTTTTTTAATGTGAAAGTCAATAGTTAGATGTTTGTCAAGTCTGTTCATGATAAAACCCCGTGTCAAGTGTATAATACTGGGCTGTAAACATTCTAATCTAAAGAATTGCAGAGAGAGAGTCTCCTAAAGGAGGTAAATTTTAAAAGAAAATAAAAAAGATAAAAAATCCATATGGCTGTTTTTAGCTACATGTCCTTTAGTGAAGCTAGTATGAGGCATCCAGCACTGCAGGCTCAGGATGAGCACAAGGCTGTGGCGCTTCTCTCCTTTCTGCTGCAGAGGGAAAGAAGAGGCTGCTAATATTCCCTTCTCCTTCAGATACTGCAGATGGTTTTCTGTCCCAGGCAGACAGCAGTACAGCTTCTGGTGCTAAAGGCTGGGCTCTGGGCAGAGGTTTCTGTGCCATGAGTGTCACAGAAACAAGTGTTTCTTAAACAAATCCAGGTGTCCTTAACCAAATCCAGGTCCATTCTGTATTTTGTGCAAAAGGTGTAATTTTGATACTGGGAGATTCCACGAGACCATGTCATGGTCCCCTCTGGCATTAAACTTTGTAGTGAGATAATCCAAACCAAGTCCTGCACTGTTTCCTGGCAGGGAGACTGCTACAGCAGCAAATGTGTGCCACAGCCGGCACTGGAGCTCCCCTTGCCATCGCCCCATCCCTGGTGGGTGGGTTTGGTCAGAGGAGCCCAGTGTGCTTCTCATCACCACTGTCCTGGGCTGGCTGTCCAGGCAGTCAGCTGGCAGCTCCATGGACATAAAATAGGAGCATGAGCTTGAGGGGGCTGGAGCGCCCATTTCATATCTGCTGTTATATGCATGGATCTGCTTACAATTCAGGGCAACTTTTGAGGTCCTCAGGACTCCCTCCACAGCCCTGGGACTTTCATTGATTTCATTAATAGCAAGGAGTGGTGTGTTTCTATGTGGAGAAATAGTAGTTTGGATGGATAAGGAGGCTGGGATGATAAAACATTTGAGTCCCATGCAGCAGGGAGAATATGGAGGAGCTCAGTCCCTAAGCCCTGAGCACCGCCACCTCCACTGCCTAGTATAGCAGAGAGTAGTCATGCTGAAAATAACTTCCCCAATTTAAACAGAGAAGTCTCTGATGTTTCCCCTTCCTCTCTGAAAGCAGGCATGAGAGGAGTGAGTCAAGCAAGAGGAAATCTCTGGCTTTTCAGCATGCCGTTTCAGGCAGGTGTGGTGCTGCGTGTGTGCGCTCAGTAACCACAGAAATGATTTGTGCACATCGTTAGACATTTCAATGTAGAATTATTATGGCTGGAGAAGCACCTTTTTCAGAACTGGATCACTGCATAAGCAACTCCTTGTAACAATAGTATTTTTAAATAGCCTATGGTTCCAAACAGAGTAATAAAGCACATCAACAAATGCTTAGAGCAACAGCTGCACATCCCATTGGGACACTGTGCCTCTAAGAGTGTGTTGGCTAAAACAAGCTGTGTAAATGGAAAGGAGGACAAAGCAGCTTTCTGCAGCAAGGTACTGGATTAAAAATTTCCCACAAGTTTTCTGCTCCTTTCTGTGGGTGTTCCTGCTTTACAAAGCAGTGATTCAGACTCACCCAAGATATCTATAGGAACACTAGGGCTTGAATGTAGTGGGTTTTGAAACCTGTAGGTGTACGGCATACAAAGGAGGAGGGAGGAATTCCCTGTCTCCTGCCAGTCATTATGCTCCACCAAGACAACTAACCACAGTGTATAGTCACCAAATGCAGTGGCCACAACGTCTATCATTCAGTAGTGTGCACTGCCTAGGAGACCTGCAGAACCACAAAGTCTGGAAGGTAAGGGCTCTAGGGAAGTCCTGCCTCTAGCCCAAGCAGAGTCAGTACGGAATTCAGACCTGGCTTATCAGGGCTTTATCCAGTCAGGTGCTGGAAACCCCCAAGGATGGAGCCTGCACAACATTTTTTTGGGTCATATGCTCTAAAGTCTGACTGTACCCATAGTGGAAATGTTTTCCCTTATATCCTGTCTGGACATAACTCTATTGCAGTTTATGACCACTGTCCTGTTCTATGACCATGCATCTCAATGAAGAGCCTGGTTCCGTCTTCTCAATAACCACCATCTTCTCAATTCGTAAGTACTGGCAGACGGCTGGTAGGTCCTTCAAAACTTTCTTTGCTCTTCCCCAGGCTCCATAAGCCTTGTTTCCTCAGCGTCATCTCACACAGCAAGTGCTGCCACCTCAAACATCTTGGTGGCCCTTTGCTTAGCTTACTCTGTCGGTCAACATCCTTATGCCTGGGGACACAAAGTTGAACACAGTATTTATCATACAGCCTGACAAGTGCTAAGTAAAGAGAATGAAATTACATTGTTATTCACAATTCTAAATTTAAAGAAACTCTGGTAGGAAATATTTGTAGTCCTTTGTGATTTAACATTTAGCTCAACCCTAAAATCAGAGTAAAGCCCAAAAGAATTCTTGAACTACTTTTTTATAAAACATTTCTCACAGCAATATTAATTAACAAATTGGTGAAGATGTAAGAAGGATTCAAAATCACAACAATTCATTAAATGCAGTTAAAAAAATCTTACCTTTCAGCACTGCTAGTTTGTTTGTGTGTCAGAGACTGCAGGGCTGAACAAGCATTGCAGGAATAGATGTCAGCTCTGAATCCTTTCAGGAAGCAGGCGTGCTTGCCTCAGAACCTCTGAGGGAAGGGAGCAGCCAACTCAGAAAGACATGAGGAAATAGGATGGTCTAGGGATTTCCAGGCTAGGACTCTGAAGCTGTTCTTGAGTGTTATATTGCTAACAGAAATGCACCTTTCCAAGGGGGTTGTTAAACTCAGAGCTGCTGGCCCTCTAATTCACCTTGATGGGTTGGAATCTTTCCTCATTTAGCTGAAGCCTGTCGTTGGCACCTGAGACTGCTTCCTCAGGAATGGCAGACTTGGCAGAGTCAGTAATACCTCTCAGATCAGTAGAAATATTAAAATATATGTGTATTTGAAAAATCCTGCTGATGAATAGCCAAAGCTGAAAGACTCTGACTTTATTACCCAGACTTTCAAGTGAGGGTTTTTTCCCTTTTAATCCTCCAGGCAATAATTTTTTCATCTCTTTGCTCCTAAAATCAGATTTCATTTCTTCAGATTTTAAGGTTTTTTTAGAATAAACTGCTGTAAATCTTTGTAGGATTCTCAGAAATGTGATATCTGCTGTGTGGGGCATTTTGGTTGAAGAAATACAGCAGCTGAGTTGATAGAAAATAACCTATTGCTTGTTTTTATTAACCGTTGCCTGATTATTATTTTCTTCCTAAAAAAGACAGGACTGGTCAGAAGCTAGTGTTTCATCTAAGCAGGGAATAAGCCAGAAAGTGTCAAAAGTAAATAGCTAACCCACTGGGATAATGTTACCTTAAAATTGCTGGAGGATTTGAATATATTTTGTGAGATGGTGTTTTTGGACTTGCTCCCATTCTCACTCCTTTGTTTTGAATGCAGATAGATTATAAAGAGCATTGCTTTCACTCACAAAAGCTGTCTGAATCTGAAACAAAGCATTTCAAATTAAAAAAGGCAAAGTCAGAGAGATTGAGACAGTGAGCAGCCCTCTTGGAGAATGCTACTGAGACAGGAGAGTGTGTGCACAAAACTCCCTGCGTCACTAAATATGACTTTCAAAACCTCATAATATCTTCTGTAAAAGCTACCATCCTGTCAAACATTTTTGCAGTTGATTTCTGTGCTGCTGAGACTATAAAGAAAGCTCAAAAAAAGAAAGTTGCAACTATTTTTGCTATTAAAAAAAGCCACATCCTTTTTCTTTTTGTCTCCTGTTCTAAAAACCTGGCTGTACAGCATTTCATCAAGCTTTCAAAAAAAACCAAAAAAACAAAAAACCAAAAAAAAACCCCAAAAAACCAAACCAAAACAAAATTCTCCCTCAGGCATAAAGCAATCTTGGGAAGTTTTGGCTCAAGATGCAGGTATTTTTGAGAAAATGAAAACAAGATCTTGGAAACGAAATTCTGCAACAGCCATAACTGCACATCGCTGTTGTGGCTTTAATTATTACGTGGGAATATGCAGTTAGATATTTAGAGAATCTGGGGGCTTGATACTACTACTCAAAGACTGAAATGGGGCTGGCAGTCATGATAAGGACGACAGAATCTGCAGAAGCACAGCTGCTTTCCAGCTCTGTGTCAGGATGCGGCCATGCAGCAGCAGGCAGGCAAAAGGAGGCACTTTTGTGTTTTTGTAGTCTCCCTGGTAAATCCTCTTCCAAAGGGAAATGCTGGAGAGTGAATGCAGCCAGAGTGCTCTTTCACCACATCATTTAGGCATGTCTCAATCCTAAATTAGGAGCTGATGTTTAAATATCGAAAGGATATTTCATACCCATCTTAATCTATTTAGTTTTGGCAACCAGGCAGCCTGCTGCTCTGTGCAAGTGTGTGAGCCCACAACTCTTTTGGACACTTACCTGCTAATAATTGGTGCTGAGCTGATAGCACAGGGGTCATTAATGGATATGAAGATTTCTGTCAACTCTGACCAGTGCCTGATTTAAATCAGAGGTCTACAAATGATAGCTGACCGCTTCCTTGACCTCCTGCCAAGCAGTTATATCAGTATTTGATATATCAGTTTTTCCCAACCATATATGTTACCTCATTTCTGTTATTCTGTCACTATTTTCTCACTTTTATCCACCTATAATTTCCTTCAATAAACTGGCAAAATTACTTCATTGCTCATTTTCAAGGCTGGAGTAAGCATTCTTTAAACAGATGTTAAACATTGAAAATAGTGAGGAATAATGATGAAAATTCGGATGATCTGAGTGAGAGATGACAAGAAATGAAGGAAATAATAATGTAAGGGGAATAAATTCTACTACCATCAGTAAGACAAAAGAAAGAAAGAAAAGAAATGCAAAGGTTATCTTAGTATTCTTGAGGGAGCTTCATCCCGAACTCCTATACCAGGGACATGTTCAATGTGCAGTTAGTGTCTGTCTCAGGTAGGGCTGTGGAGATTGTGTTGTCCTTGGGGCAATCTTGAAGGAATTTCTGTCTTATTTATATAAAATGTTGACGTAATCCAGATTTAGAAGCATGAATGCATGGCTTAAATCTGCATCACTCCCCTTTTCTCTAAGCTGCGACGTCCGAGCTTTGTTTTGGAAAGAAGCACAACAGAGTCTCACTCCTTTCCCTTTTCCATTTTCAAAGGAGGTATTTGGGCTGTAGTAAACTCATATTTTGTCAGAGAGTTTTCTGTGCCCATAATGGAGCTACAGGTATCAGAAAAAGTGCTTGTATGTTACCAGCCTCCAGCCTCAACTCTGTAGTTTTCTCTGTGTAGAACATGCAGTGGATGGCAGGATTGAAGTCTTATTGTAAGACAGTCAAGCTGTATATTGAAACTTTAATGTCAGAATCTCTCAAGCAATGAACAGTTCGCTGTCCAGCTTTGTTCTTCCTAAATGCCTGCTGTTGTTTGTTCTGGGTTTCTCCTTCTCCTTGGATGACACCATTTTGGGTTATTCCCCCCTGGATATGTCAGTAGTGTGCAGGGGTTTTTTAATAGTCGGCTGCCTTTTGGTACTTCTCACTTGTAATTCTTTAGATATATACGTATTGCTGTGGTTTTGCCCTTTCTCTTCTGTATCTGAGTGTGAGCTTTGCAACCTCTTTTGCATCCCTAATCAAGGTATTACTCAGAGTCACAACTGGAGGGAATCCTGTGAACGTTTTGCTCCCTCTTCCTCATCTCCTGCAGTTTTGCATAGGGCTCCTTATCAGTTTCCCTCGTGCTGTTGCTCTTCATGTAGATCTTGTTTAAGCAAATTGTTCATGCTCATCGCTGAACTTTGAGAATGCAAACAAACCTGTTCTTTCACCCAGTGGTTGCTCAAAACTTACTTGGAAGGATTTAAGCATGTGCTTAAGTGCTCAGCTAAAGGGAGGCTTCCGTTTCGATTTCATTACTTTTATCCTTTACCTTTTGATTCTAGTCTTGTATGTATAAAACATCAATAACTCCCCCTAGAATGCATTCTTTCTTTACCCCATGTCACTTGTTGCTCATGTTTCCAGTGCCCTCTTGGAGTTTTCTAATAGCTCTTTTTGTACTGCTTGGTCCATTACTCTACTGGAGATTGAAAATAAAAGTGCTGGGCAGTAATTGCCAAGATCATTCTTCCTTCTGTGTAAATCAATACTATATTTGCTTTATTCCCAGCCATTGGGACTTCCACAGTTCTCCATGACTTTCAAAAATAATTGCCAATGGTGCAGTAAATTAACTGTCTAATTCACTCATCACCTCAAGATAAGTGCAACTAGACCAGCTGATAGATGTATGTGGTGGATATTCAAAATTTCCTACTGCTCCTTTAACCTGCACTACATTAATAGCTACTTGCACAGGATTGTTGTTATTTCCCAGTGGCTACATCTTTTTTTTTTCTTTTTTTAATTGAGAAAAAAATAGTAAGGACGTAATTCGGCCTTTGAAGAAATACTCGTTGTTTCATCTTCCTCTCACTTATTAATGAAACTACTTTCTTTTTGACTTTCCTCTTCCCTACAAGACATCTGTGAAAGCCATTCTTACTCCTCAATACTATTTGGTTTACCATAAATTCAGCTAGGCTTCTCCTGTCCTTGTAATTTCTCTTTTCTCCTGTTTTCTCTAATTTATCCTATATTTGCTGCTGCTCATTTTGGGGCTCTGTTACCTCTGAGTGAAGCAGCTTGCACCACTGTCACTGACCTATTCCTGCAAGTAGTTAGAAATGTAGCTGGGCCAGAATGATCCAACCCATCACCAAATTCTGTCCTACCTCTCCTGAGGTGACTTGATGTCCTCTCACACCTGGACTTTTTCACTTTCTTCTATTTATCAACAATGAAAAAGGAATAGCTTTAGGGTTGATATTTATGACTGACTTTCAAAAATACTTCTCTCTTTCTGAGAGAGACATAACAGGTAGGTGCTAAGATTAAGCAAGCCCTGTGTTCTCCGTTCTCCTGAGGTCACGGCAGAGACCCTCCCTGGAGGTGGCAGCACATTTTCTCTGTGATTTGTCTTTGCAACCTCGGTCAGTGTATGATGTTTGAGCTCAGAACTCTTTTGTTGCTGCGTCTCTCTCATGCACTCCTAAGAGCACTGACTTGCACAATCTAACAGGACTTTTCCATCTTTAACTCCTTTGAAATGATTTACCTTTTACAGCAGCTCTTTGTAATTCCTTCATTTCTTGGTCGTTTCTTTTCCCCAGAGGCTCAGTTTTATGCTTCCTAGCTCTCAAAATGCCCTAGCTTTAATAAATGATGGTAGTTTACAAGCTGTGCTTTGGCCACTATTCTTGTTGTGCTTGAAGTATTTCTGAATACATAATTGCCACAAACTCTTCCCAGATTTAGGGCAGATTTTTTCCTGTCCTGCTTCTTGTGTACTAACTCTCAAGCTGGCCTGTGCAACTTGTAGAGTGGATCATTTTGTTGTCCTCAGAATAACGTAATGTAGTGTAGTGTAATGTATTGGGCAGCTCACACATCTTATTTCACATTTGGAGCTGCTGCTGTCCTAAAACTATGATTTTACGGAGGGAAGTTACTTATTCTCCTCTTTGATGTTGCTTCACATTGGTATGCCTCTATTTTGCTCATTTTCCTTGTGGCAGAGGCTTCTTGCTTTGCTGCTATGACCATGAACATACATTATGAGCTGCTTGTCTCAGAGGGAGTGAATGAAAGGCGGCTGAGAGGGAGAGCACCGTTGTTTTCTTTCTCCTTCTCTTTAAGATACTTTAGTTAGCTTTTCATCCACACACTTTTATTACCATGCTCCTGGCTTCCCACTGATTGTCTCTGATACAGTCTTCAGCAAGCATATTGGTAAGACTTTAGAAATGTGTTACAGGAAATATTAAAAGTACTATCTTATTACTAAATTTATAATTATCCTTCTTCTGAGAGTACCTTATAAAAACCAAGTGTGATACCACAGATGGTGTAGTTGGAAACAAGGAGCTTAATTAAAAAAAAAAATACAGAAAACCTAAAAAACCCTCAACTTTTAATTTGTACACTGGCTTGATTTTTTCTGGGTACACCCTATCACCATACTGCTCCGGGAAGACTCATCCTTTTCTCATCATATTTCTGTTTAATGCATATTGTGCATCATATGTACCTTGACAGGCAGTTAAGCCTTTCCATACTTGCAGAAGTTCCATCTCACGTTGTTTAAATTTCATTGCTACTCGAAAGAGGAAGCTGGATGTTTCAGGACCCTGCTAAAGGGGCCAAAACAATGGTTACTCGTCATACTGCGCAGTATCTTCAGTTGTTTTGTGAGCGTAACTCCATTCACATTTCATCTCTGAAAAGAGTGGATGAACTTGGACCCTTCTTTCTTGCATGACTGAAAATATTTTTATGTATGGAAGAAATTCCCACTAAACCCTAAAAAAAAAAAAAAAAGAAAAATGTCCAGCATGTTAACACAGTAAGTGACATGCTGTAGTCGGTGGCAGTGTATTTTGCTTCCAGGCAATTCACACACTCTGACATTGTTCTTTATTCCCTGCTGTCACCTGTGCTGAAGAATAGACTCCCAATTAATACTTGCCATGTTGCCTCATACTCAGCCATCAGGTAAGTTTGAAAAACTGCACTCCCACTTGAAATGTATGAGGTGCTGTGGAGAATGACCAAGGGAAGGGAAGGTTGCCAAAAGCTAATGAAGGGGGTTCAGAGAGCAAGCAAACACCAGCTTTGGGTAAATACCTAGGAGGATGCTCAATGTTGTCATGGCATCTCAGGTTTTATTCTGTGTGCAAGGCTGCTGAAGGCAGCCCTGGCATTTGTTTCTAGTTCTACTGTCCTTGATCCTGAAGGGATGATGAAAAGCTGCAAAGAAATTTAAAAAACACCATCTTCCTAGAGTTTAGTTGTCAAAGAGAAGGCTAAGAGGTGACTTGAGCATGGTCTGTCGATAAACATTTAAGGAGAAAACTTCTGATAGTAGAGGGATCTTAAATCCAGCAGACAGAACCATTGAGTGAAACCCAGCACTGGGACAGTGAAGCAGTGTGAGTTTGGATCAGAGATAAGAAATACATTTCTAGCAATGCAGGCAGTTAACCACTTGAACATCTTTGCCTATACAGTGAGTTTCCCATTGCTCACACGTTTTAAATCAAGATTACTACCGTTCTTAAACGGTGTCCTCTGGCACTGCTGGGTTTAGAATAGATACTTTGGATTAATCTCCATGCTCCAATTTTCAGAGAGGGTGAAGTGACATCAAGACATTTTGATGCTCTTTCCCCATATTATCAACTTCCAAACATTTCCCCCCCTTTTCCAGAACCTGACACACTCTTAACCCCATTATATGCTCCATCTGCCAGAAGCTCCCTTCAGCCTCTCCTGCAGACACAAAGCTTTCTTCCTACTTAGCAGCTCTTAGGTTTAAACCTTTTAGCAGTACTTCTGGATGCGAATGGCTAGAGCAGGTAGCTCCCCATCTTTGGTGTGGCATGGGAGCTCAGCAGTCCCCTCAGGTATGGTAAATGTATGACTGAAGCCTTTTTCCCAGTGTTAGACTGGTGTTTCACGTTATAGCTGTGAAGGTCCCAGGGAGAATGCTCATGGTTAAATGGCATCTAATGAGAAGCTGCACCCTCCTGCAGGTTAAGGCAGCTGAGGAGATGGACGTGTTTTACCGGCATGTTATGTCAGTGCCAAGATAGCTAGTGGGTGTTTTCCCTTTAGACATTGCCACCCGTTTGGGAGGCCCTGCCCAAGCAAATCTGCAGCAGAAGGGGGATGCATTCATGCAAGATTTACTCATTGGTGCTGCTGTTTGACCCTCTGTCTTTTAGCACACAGAAGTGTGTTGTATTTTATTTTGTCACACCTGTGCCTACCTTCCCAGTTCTCCTTGTAGCTATGTGCTGCCTGAGAGGTAACAACTCCACACAAATGCAGATGTTTTGCCAAGGCTAAGGCTGAGACAAATTATCACAAAAGTGAAGAAAGACACGTGAGCTCCAATGGGTCAGACTTTCCTCCAGCCCTGGTATTTAATGTGAAGGTTCCTCTTTATCTTCTCCAAATTTTGTTTCTGTTGCAACAATGTTTAGAAAATAATTTCTTACATCTTCTCTCTCACAGCAGGTTATACTTCTAAAATACGATTCTTTGTTCTTTTTAAACAAAGCAGAAAACCCCCTGAGCTGAATTTGAAGGAAATGGTCTGTCTTCTTTTAAAGATGGCTTTGAAAGATTTTGGAGGTTTTGGACTGGATAGCTCTATGGTAACAGGAAGGTTCCTTTTGTGCTGGCTCTATAACCTTGACAGGACCTTAGAGCTCCTATTAATCTGGGTAATGAGCAATAATAATAGCAATAATGACACTTCTGAAAGTTTAAAATAGATTCTATGACAATGTGTTGGTCCAATGTGAGATAATCTTCAGTCTAATACGGTTCTGAATCTCAAGCTGCATTAAAATCCAGTTTGGAGATGACATGCCATTCTGAGATAATCTTCCCTGCATAATGAGTTAAGGTATTTAGGCCTTTCTATATGCCAGTTACTGAGTTTATAATTTTATCTTGGAATTTGGACACATCAGAAGAGTAAGGATCAAGAGTGTTACCAAGAGCAGGGGACCTGTTGGCATATAATTTTAGGTGCTTGAAACACCAGCTATTAGAGATGCAGCTTCAAGTGCTTGAAATCTAGTGTATTTTTAATCTACCAAAATCAGCTGGCAGTGTTTGGGATCTGCCTTAAGCAATGAAAACATGTACAACTAAACAGAAACATGGTCTTGCAGGCCCGGGACAAGCTGTGTGTTTTTGTTTAAACAGCATGACAACTTCTAGCATGGGTTTGCATGCAAATCTCACAAATAAGAAGTCCCAGTTATTTTATTTCTAGGCCTAGCAGTTTCAGATGCACCCAGCAGAGAGCTCTTCGTCTCTAAAACTCTCTGTTTCTAAAGTAAGTGCCCCAGAAAACATTAGCAGGAAGAAAACACACGCTGGATAGGAAAGGCAAACTATGCTATAGCAATGTCCCCAGTCTGGTTTAAGCCAACCAAAAGAAACTCGCTGAGTCAGCATGCTCTCACCTTCTTTTTAAATGCATCTGATCTAGTCTCCATTCCCGTGACAATTAGAAATTGTTGCAGGGTTACTGAAAGCTGGGGGTTCAACCTCTGGGTCCAGATAATCTTCCTCTGAGAGATGTGATTGTTCATCTAATAGCTAATTACTTACGGATGCTTAATTAAGGAAACAAACATACACACAAACAAACAAATTTGGGCTGTGAGCATTGCTTGAGGGCTTTCTCCAGCAATGCTAACCACCTTTCCCTTCCTCTCAGCTGACTGTGTTTCCAGGGTATCCAAAACCTGCTCTCTCCTGAAGCCATGGTGTCCTGCAGGAATGGCCAGGGCAGCAGCTGTGCGCAGAAAACCACTGCACCAATAGGGCACAGCAGAGCACTGACGATAACGGCCGGATGGCGGTAGCTCAACTGGTCACTCTTTTTTCCTTTCCTCTTCAGAACAGCTACAAAATAAGTAAGAACAACTTAAAAGTAAGTACACCGCTGTCTTTTTGGCTGGCATCTATCTCTTGGAGTCCGACGGGGCTGCTGCCTCCCCCAGCAGTGCAATCACACCAGACCCGAGCAGCGCTGGGAGCACCTGTGGGAGCCCTGGGGCTTGGAACACTTCTCAGTGTGTAGTTGAGATAATGTGCATTGCACTTTAAAGAACAGGTTAAAGGTTATTATCTAAAGGCAACTGCAACCAGTGTGTATTAAATGCTTTTCTAGTGTTACTTTTTCTTTTTTTTTTTTAAGACCTTCCCAGGACTCAGCTCTTACTAATTCACACTTATAATTAAATTCTCAACTGATTTAGAGGAATACACTCTGAGGAAGCCCTTAGAAGTTTGCTGAGGGAATCCTCTGCTAGTTGCCAATACAAAACTGCATGTAATAAAAAGTTCCTAGCCAAATTTTCTATAAAAATGAAAGGAGAGAAAAATGTTCTAGAATTTTGTATGTAAAGTACAATTCTAATCTTGAATATTTATCCTATTCCACACCACTCTGGCTTCTGCATTTGTAGTCTCTCCATAATTCCTGGACTTAATTTGTTTTGCAAGAAGAAAATGAGAAGTTTCCTTTTCCCTA